>NW_021144800.1:1345611-1558111 GCF_900634625.1 Parambassis ranga | reverse complement strand
GCGGATAACGTGTTTTGTTACTAATTGATTAAAAACTTTAAACAGAGACCCCGTGTGAAACTTATTTTGGTGGTAACTCGTTTTCTTAAACAGTGGCGTTTCTCGCCCTAACCCTAACCCTAATAATGCTGCTCACAGCTCAGTGTCTCAGTGTCTTCACTCTTCAGTCCATCAGTCCAGTCTGACCCTTTGGATGAGATTCTTTGTGTCTGAGTCCTGCCTGCTTTTGGACTGTGGAGCTGTTTCTTCCTGTGTTTGGACCTTTTCAACCCTTTGTGGTCTCTTATTGGATTTTGTCCTTTGTCTGCTTTGGTTGTCTCTGTTATGTCCCAGGCTGAGGGGAAACCCACACACAGCATGTCTGCACCTCCCCACTCGTCCCCACTCTCAGATCGGCAGCTACACAGGCTGGTTTCAGTGTTAGGCTGCAGTTCATGAACTCAGAGCTGAGCAGTGCCCAAACAAACACAGAGACACTACAACACACTAAAGCTCCCTAACAAGAGAAAAAAGGAAAACCAATGACAAAGCTGGAACCTAAAACTCCTGCTGGGGAGTAATAAACTCCAGTAAACACCAAAGAAATCCAACCGCCGAGGCTGCGCTACAACAGCTCTGATGGACTGATAGAACACTGACTCATGCACAATAACATGAGGAAAGACTGAGTCAAACTTACACTTCCTCAGCCCAGGTTTTAACCACTGCTCTCCACCATGCTCCACCCTGCAGGAAGAAACACAGTCAGAATGATTTTCTAACCAACATGAGTCCAAACTGCTGATCAACATGAAGCAGAGTTCCTCAGTTTGTCAGAGACACACAAACAGACTGAAACTCATCTGTGTCGACTCCAGAAGAGTCTCTCCTGATCTGCTCTGTGTTTATTCATGTCCTCCATTCTGTGAAATATTGCTCTCTGTCAGTGCTTTACTGTAAAATCCTCTTCATGCAGCAACAGTGTAGGTTTGATCTCAGCATTGTGCATTTATCCAAAGCAGCAAACAAGCCACACTGTCTCTGACTGTTTGTTCCTTTCACTCTATATGCAAACACAAGCCTGGTTCACATGTGTCATGGATGGAAGAGTTTCTGACACACTTCAAATAAATACATTCACTCATGTCTGTGTGTAGTTTTTACAGTGATAATATTGTAGTGTCTCCCTGCTCTCTGTCTCTGACTGAAGGAACTCCTCCTTCTACCATTGTGTTGTTGTCTCCTCTGAAGCTTCACATATGGATTGTTTCAGGAACATTTGTTTGTGGAAATAATTCAGTGGTTCTTACAGCTGAGGACATTAATAAGTAGGGCATCATTTAGTATTTGATCTGCACTAAGTGTGACTGAAAATCAGTCTGTTTGTATTTTGACATGAAGAACGTGTATAAAGAAAAGTGAAGTTAACATGATGGACACTTAATGATGGAGGAAGATGAACATCAGGGATCAGTGATTATTTCTTCTCTGCAGTTTCAGTCCATCCATCAACAGCTGTGGATATATGAGCTAAACTGACAGACTGAGGAGGACTCATGCTCTGTGGTCTCTGTGTACCTGAGAGTCTTCAGACTACAATCTGGACTGTTGAGTAAAGCAGACAGCAGCTTCACTCCTGAGTCTCCTGGATGATTGTAGCTCAGGTCCAGCTCTCTCAGATAGGAGGGGTTGGAGGTCAGAGCCGAGGCCAGAGAAGCACAGCCCTCCTGTGTGATCAGACAACCTGACAGACTGGAGGAACAAAACATGTCATGAACTCAAGAAGAAAGAAGGAAAATCCAACAGATCTTCAACATGAACATGAAGCAGAATTTAACTGATGATCAACAAGCTGGATCCTGACCTGAGAGTCTCCAGTCTGCAGTCTGGACCCCCTAATCCATGAGACAGCTGCTTCACTCCTGAATCCTGCAGGTCGTTATTATCCAGATCCAGCTCTCTCAGACTAGAGGACTGGGAGCTGAGGACTGAGGACAGAGCTTCACAGCTTCTCTCTGAGAGGTTACAGCTGCTCAGACTGAAAGAAATGAAATGTGTACATTTAACAATACTGAATAATTGTAAGAAGTAGAGCAGTGCAATGAAAAAAACAATTCTACAACATGAAAGGACACTATTGTCTAAGCTTAGTAATGTCAGTGGTTATAATTTGTGAATTATGTTTGTACATTTTTTATTATTAATCATCTGTCATTTCTATGGCAGAGAACAGGAATCAGCCAATCAGAAAAAAATGTATTGTTGCCAGGTGAGGTCTGAGATTCAGCTGCAAGCACACGTGCAGCAGACGTTATGGCATATAGGGCAGGCCAGGAGTGAGAGACAGGGAGCGGGTTTCCTTCTATATTGATCCTCCCTTTGTGTTTCAGTCACTTCATGTGAACTGATTGTGTGCTGATCAACACAAGCAGACACATCAGCACAGATTCATGTGAACTAAGTTACCTGTTGTGCAGCTTTTTTTGGAGGCTTTGGGTAATCTGTTTCTAATCTGTTTAATCTGATCTGTTCTGTGAAGTCTCTAAAACCTGACAGTGCAGCTGATGGCCTCATTGGGAATACAGTGAAACAGAAATGTGGTTTTTGTGGTTAAAGTCATGGTGGCACAGAGGTAGACAGTAACAGATGTAAACATTTTGTTCTAATAACCTGTTAGTGTAGTGCCACCATGAGGCTGACAGAACTGTTTCATTTTCAGTTGGTTTTATATTTGTCATCATGGCTTAAAATAAATAAGGAGTTATTGAATCTCTCAGTAATAGTTGTTGAGTTAACCCTTTACTTCTGTCAGTATAATAGCTGTTGAAATCCACCAGAATGCAGGAAATGGCTTCTACTTCATCCAAAATGTTCTGGGGGAGGTAACTCTGATACTTTTCCACATTAAAACCATACAGCCTGTCCTTATTAGCTTTAGATATGATTCCAGCCTCAGACCTTTATGGTGTATTTCCAGGCTATTCTTTAAGGTCAGTGACTTCATATTGTTCATCTTCAGCAGTTTCTGTTTCATAACTTCCTAATGTTCAAAGGTTTTCTACTTTTCACAATAAAACAGCTTCATCTATTCAAAGTGTTTCAGCAACTTAAATTCAGACTGCAGATTCTCCAGCAATTCAGAGCAATCCTTCACATCATTCAGAGCAATGCTTCAGCTGCAGCAACCAAACTCACATTTTCTGCAGGAAATGCTTTCTAGTTAACTTTGTGTTCATAGTGTGTCAATTCATATTTTCGTCTTGTTTAATGAGTTGCAGTTTAATGTTATAGATGTACTTGCACAATCCATCATCATTTAATCTCTTGAGTGAAGCCTACATCTAGAAGGTTTCATTCCTAAATGTGTTTTGTTTGTAACCCAGTTTAAAATCCCCACATGTTTTAATGAGTGTTGATCATTTCAGTTCAAGTTTAAATGTGTAAGCATTTAAAATGTGATTTAAAAGGGTAAAAAGTGTTACATGTTTGTTGTGTTATGTTAAAGAATGTTGCTGAAAGATGTCCCACCAGCATAGATGGGGTTAATAACAAGTGACAGGACCGTGAGCACAGTGTGACACAGACTAGGAGAGGTGTGTCGGAGAAACATGTGTAACAGAGATTTTCTGTCTTCATTTCTAAGTTAGCAGTGCACAAAACGGTGTGTAACTTGTGTCTTAAGGTTGTTGACACGACAATCTGTGAGAAGAAGTCTAGCAGCATACTGAGAGGCGGGAAGACTTTCGCCTGCTGCGGTATATGTCAGTCTGTAATCATTTAAGTTGCTGCTTTATAGAGTGTATTAAGGTGTGGGGGCCACAACTTTTGTTTAAGTGACCTTGAGGTTGGTAAACTGAGTTTCTGAATTCATTAGAGGGTTAAGAAAAAAGGTTATATTGTGTTTTTGCCTCCAAACAGCTGGAGTGTTTTTCTTTAAAAAAGTGACATTTGATGTTTAAGGCTCCAAAACAATATTCTAATTTTATTTTCATGTCTTAGTTCACCAGCATTAACCTTTTCTTAAATAACTGAGAATTATTTTTCTAAAACCTTGTGTTGTGTTACTTATTACTCACCTGAGAAAGGGCAGGGATTCAATTGCAGAGACATATGCAGACGTAGTTAAGATCTTCATTAAAAATATAATTTAAAGAGGGCCATTTGATTGATGGGTCAAACACTGCACTTGTGTGTATTAAAGGGACATCCAAGATAATAATTAAAACTGAGTTAATCAGGGTTAAGAAACATTGGATAAATACTTTAAAAGAACCTAAAAGCCTGCCCTCATCTGTAATGTGGTGAGAGTTGCTCCTCTGGCACTTCCTGTGTTTTTCATTTCTTGCTCGTTTCCTTGTTTTTGTTCTTTCCAGGCGCGATGGTCCAGCTGGGTGGAGTCGTGGCTTCTTCTCACCTGGGTTCCGTTTCCCGTCATTCCGCCGGCTACTTAAGCGCCGCCTCCCTTCTCCTCGGCGCCAGTTCTTCACTGCTATTTTCGTACTAAGCAACCAGCCACCTTTCTGTCCGTTCTAAGTGACCAGTGACTTACCTTGTTTTTTGCCTAGGCCTCCAGCCACGCCACCCGGTTGTTTCTCGCCCTGGACCTGAGTTGTGCTTCGCCCTCGTGGTTGTTTTTCGTTCCTCCTTCAAGTTACCTCGTAGTTCGCCCTTGTGGTTGTTTTTGGTTATATTTTGGACTCAGCTCAGTTTTCGCCTCAGTGGTAGTTTTTTGTTTTCTCTATTAAAGTGAGTAAATGTACCTGCTTCTGGATCTCCGTCTGTGATCGCACATAACATCATCAATATGACTACAGAGGGGAGCGCTACATGTTGTTGAAGTGTTTTCTATATTCACACATGTTTGTCGGAAATATTTTACACCAGAAAGTTCCAACAATTTTATCTTGGAACTCATTTGTACTTGTTATATCTGCAACTCATGCTGATATACAACTGAAAACAAAACCATGCTGCATCTCAAAGAGCTTCAGTAAACCCAAACCTCCCTCATTGATCAGACAACTTGACAAGAGTAGAGTTACAAAATCATAAACTCAAAAAGCAAGAACTAAACCCCTACAGACATTCAACATCTGGGGTTGGGTGGGGTTAGTAATTAGGGATGTCCCGATCAGGTTTTTTTGCCCTCGAGTCCGAGTCTGAGTCATTTGATTTTGAGTATCTGCCGATACCGAGTCCCGATCCGATTTTCTATAAAGGCACTCATTGCGGCAAAACCCGTGTATGTGTGTGTGTGCAGGCCTGTCACGATAACAGATTTTGCTGGGCGATTAATTGCCAAGAGAAATTATTGCGATAAGCGATAATATTGTCAAATCAATGTTCAACTAACATAATGATAATGACATATAATGCAAGTACACCCTTTCAAAGATCAATAAACTTTAATTTCTAAAGAACATTTAACATTGGAAAGGCCCCCAATTATCAACACTATTATTATTATTATTGTTATTATTAATGATATTAATATTATTATTATGAGTAGTGGTAGGCCTATTACCATGGCTTATCTGAGCATAGTCAATGGAGTTAAGTCAAACCAACTAGCACGTCATGAGCAACAGAGCCAAACAACACGCACTCTACCTGCTGCTGGGAGTGGGCTCACCTGTGCGCACATGTGTTTGTGTGCGCACGCGTATGCGTGTGTGTATGTGCATCAGCGAATTTTAAAAACGCCACCATGTAGACAGAAACACATAAAATAGCAGAGATGGCACCAGAGGACTGGGCAAGAGAACTAGACTAGGTGGCGCTGCCGTGAGTGCCGCCAGTGAGAAGGCAGAGAACTTCACTCGTACAACGCGGACTCTCTCTGATGGCACGTTGTATTCATGAGCATGTTAGTCTTGTGGTGAATTGTGTCGAAGTGTTGAACCGGTGTTGTGCAGCTTCACAGCTCTCTGTGTTGCTGTAACGTCCAAGCCCTGCAGCGCTGTGACGCACCGTGGCGACGCAGACAGCGAGCTGACCGTGGTCTGCTCAGAACATCCCGTAAACGGCACACAATGAGTTAAAAAATAAGAACTACCTGTTGATTTGACACATTTTAAGACAGAAGCCGCGGGACATATTAAATCTGACGGCCGGACTTTGCACACTTTATACGCTACGACGCACCGAGTGACGCCTTTTGTCATCCAGCCTCTTTGACAGCGAGAGAGAGAGAGAGGAAAACAAACAAGCGTGCAAATGTAATTTAAAGTTATCGTGCAATTAATTGATTTATTGTTTATCGACAGGCCTGTGTGTGCGTGTGCCGCCACACTGGGAGATTTCACACACGCAGCACATCGAGGTCTCGAACCAGGACCTGTCGCACCAAAAGCAGCTGTCATACCCCTGCACTACAAGACACAGAGCCACCCTGCACAGAAGGCGTTAACTTTGACAGCCCTAAAAAATATCCGAGTCCTGATCGGGAGGTAATGTCCGATTCCGATCGAGTCTGAAATCACGTAATCGGGCCCGATTTCCGATCATGTGATCGGATCGGGACATCCCTATTAGTAATGCATCATAAGTTCAAAACATAAGCAGCAAAATCCAACCGATCAACCAATGAAATGTGAAGACTGGATCAACACCCAGATTTACCCTGACCCGAGGATCTGCAGTCTTGGGACTTCAGAGCTCACCCCACCACAAACTTTACATCACAACACATAAAACTATTGAGACTGACCTCAGAGTCTGCAGTCCACAACTCTCCAGAAAACCACGTAGCTGCTCCACATCCTGCAGGTGGTTCCCACTGAGGTCCAGATATCTCAGCTGGGAGGGGTTAGCCTTCAGAGCTGATCCCAGAGAGCTGATCTCTGACAAACCACAGCCACACAACCTAATAAAACAATACAAGACATTGATAGAGCCATTGATACCACTGATCATCTAATAATATGGGATAACATTAGAACATACAGATGACTGTTACTGGGAGGGAAGAAAATAATAATTATTCACTGAATTACTGAGCAACATTTGAACATATGAGTAGATCTGATTTGTCATCAGAGCAACAGTGACTGAAGATACACATGTCTGTGGTCCTTTTCTGTCTGTCAGTCCTGACAGATGATTTAAAAACTGGACCTCAGCCTAATAATAACATTAACTGACCTAAGAACCTGCAGTATGCAGTGAGGACTGTCCAGTCCAGCACATAGCTGCTTCAGTCCTGAATCCTCCAGGTTGTTCTGGTTCATGTCGAGCTCTGTCAGATGGGAGGGGTCGGACTTCAGAGCTGAGGCCACAACTTCACAGTGAGTCTCTGAGAGTTTACAGTCAGAAAGTCTGTGATGACAGAAATATCAGAACATTATGAAAGGGACACTTTAAGTAGTAGCAGTGATCTCATTTGATCTGACTGTTTGACATGTAACAATAGTTCTGATCATTCTCATCGTCTCATTTTGACAGTGTATTTCAGTTTATTCCTCTGTTGTAGGTTCTTCCAGCTGATATTGCTGAAAGATAAATTCTTCTCTTTCATGCAGAGACTTTTAAGAGTTATTCTGTTGTGTGACATCCTGATTGAACTGTTTGTGTAATGGTATGTGTCTGCATGTTTGCATACCATGATGTTGCGCTGCAGTTTTTGCAGTCTTTGTATCTATGTAGTTTGTGCAGCTCTTTGGCCACATGCAGCTGTTTTAACTACAAATAAAGACACATTTATTGTCCATTCATTTAACAGCTTCAAACAGAAACATACAAAACAATGTTTTCACAGTAGAAGAACATCTGAGACAAAAACACAGCTGATGTGATGAATCAGTCTTTCTACTTACCTGAGAAAGGGCAGTGATTCAATTGCAGAGACATATGCAGACGTAGTTAAGATCTTTAGTAAAAATATAATTTAAAGATGGCCATTTGATTGATGGGTCAAACACTGCACTTGTGTGTATTAAAGGGACATCCAAGATAATAATTAAAACTGAGTTAATCAGGGTTAAGAAACATTGGATAAATACTTTAAAAGAACCTAAAAGCCTGCCCTCATCTGTAATGTGGTGAGAGTTGCTCCTCTGGCACTTCCTGTGTTTTTCATTTCTTGCTCGTTTCCTTGTTTTTGTTCTTTCCAGGCGCGATGGTCCAGCTGGGTGGAGTCGTGGCTTCTTCTCACCTGGGTTCCGTTTCCCGTCATTCCGCCGGCTACTTAAGCGCCGCCTCCCTTCTCCTCGGCGCCAGTTCTTCACTGCTATTTTCGTACTAAGCAACCAGCCACCTTTCTGTCCGTTCTAAGTGACCAGTGACTTACCTTGTTTTTTGCCTAGGCCTCCAGCCACGCCACCCGGTTGTTTCTCGCCCTGGACCTGAGTTGTGCTTCGCCCTCGTGGTTGTTTTTCGTTCCTCCTTCAAGTTACCTCGTAGTTCGCCCTTGTGGTTGTTTTTGGTTATATTTTGGACTCAGCTCAGTTTTCTCCTCAGTGGTAGTTTTTTGTTTTCTCTATTAAAGTGAGTAAATGTACCTGCTTCTGGATCTCCGTCTGTGATCGCACATAACATCATCAATATGACTACAGAGGGGAGCGCTACATGTTGTTGAAGTGTTTTCTATGTTCACACATGTTTGTCGGAAATATTTTACCAGAAAGTTCCAACAATTTTATCTTGGAACTCATTTGTACTAGTTATATCTACAACTCATGCTGATATACAACTGAAAACAAAACCATGCTGCATCTCAAAGAGCTTCAGTAAACCCAAACCTCCCTCATTGATCAGACAACTTGACAAGAGTAGAGTTACAAAATCATAAACTCAAAAAGCAAGAACTAAACCCCTACAGACATTCAACATCTGGGGTTGGGTGGGTTAGTAATGCATCATCAGTTCAAAACATAAGCAGCAAAATCCAACCGATCAACCAATGAAATGTGAAGACTGGATCAACACCCAGATTTACCCTGACCCGATGATCTGCAGTCTTGGGACTTCAGAGCTCACCCCACCACAAACTTTACATCACAACACATAAAACTATTGAGACTGACCTCAGAGTCTGCAGTCCACAACTCTCCAGAAAACCACGTAGCTGCTCCACATCCTGCAGGTGGTTCCCACTGAGGTCCAGATATCTCAGCTGGGAGGGGTTAGCCTTCAGAGCTGATCCCAGAGAGCTGATCTCTGACAAACCACAGCGACACAACCTAATAAAACAATACAAGACATTGATAGAGCCATTGATACCACTGATCATCTAATAATATGGGATAACATTAAAACATACAGATTACTGTTACTGGGAGGGAAGAAAATAATAATTATTCACTGAATTACTGAGCAACATTTGAACATATGAGTAGATCTGATTTGTCATCAGAGCAACAGTGACTGAAGATACACATGTCTGTGGTCCTTTTCTGTCTGTCAGTCCTGACAGATGATTTAAAAACTGGACCTCAGCCTAATAATAACATTAACTGACCTGAGAACCTGCAGTATGCAGTGAGGACTGTCCAGTCCAGCACATAGCTGCTTCAGTCCTGAATCCTCCAGGTCGTTCCAGTTCATGTCGAGCTCTGTCAGATGGGAGGGGTCGGACTTCAGAGCTGAGGCCACAACTTCACAGTGAGTCTCTGAGAGTTTACAGTCAGAAAGTCTGTGATGACAGAAACATCAGAACATTATGAAAGGGACACTTTAAGTAGTAGCAGTGATCTCATTTGATCTGACTGTTTGACATGTAACAATAGTTCTGATCATTCTCATCGTCTCATTTTGACAGTGTATTTCACTTTATTCCTCTGTTGTAGGTTCTTCCAGCTGATATTGCTGAAAGATAAATTCTTCTCTTTCATTCAGAGACTTTTAAGAGTTATTCTGTTGTGTGACATCCTGATTGAACTGTTTGTGTAATGGTATGTGTGTGCATGTTTGCATACCATGATGTTGTTCTGCAGTTTGATTGTGTGAATGTGTCTAAGAACTAAACCAGTAATCTACACTGATTGGTCACATCTGGACTCACCTGAACTTTCTGCAGTTCCTCACAGCTGGAAGCAGTCTCAATCGTCCTTCTGTTGTTGTGTTGTACTTCATCAGGTCTAGCTCATCAAGAACCTCCTCTGACATCTGCAGCATGTAGGCCAGAGCTGAGCAGTGGATCTCAGAGAGTTCCTTCTCTGATCTGTTCTCTGACTGCAGGAACTCTTGGATCTCCTGATGCACTGAGAGGTCGTTCATCTCCATCAGACAGTGGAAGATGTTGATGCTTCTGTCAGGAGACACTGTATCAGTGCGTCTCCGTTTCAGGTTGTTGATGGCTCTCTGGATGGCCTCTGAACTGATCTCTGTCTGACCCAGCAGGTCTCCTAAGAGTCTCTGGTTTGACTGCAGGGAGAGACCATGAAGGAAGCGAACCATCAGGTCCAGGTGGCCAGTTTTACTGTTCAGAGATTTCTCCATGACTCTGTCCAGGATGTTATCCAGAGATGACCAATACCTTTTTTTCTTACCCAGGAATGGCCAATACCTCTTTTTCTCTCCCAGGAATACCATCAGCTTCTTAGTGTCCCCATCAATGAAACAGCGTATGAGGTGGAAAGCAGCCAGAAACTCCTGAACGCTCAGGTGAACAAAGCAGAATGTTGTGAATTTCTGTTTCCTTCTCTTCTCTTCTTTGAAGATCTCTGTGAACACTCCTGAGTACACTGAGGCTTCACTGAAATCGATGCCACACTCTTTCAGATCCTTCTCATAGAAGATTATGTTGCCCTTTTCCAGCTGCTGAAGAGCCAGCTTTGCTAGTGACAAAATGTACTTCCTGGACTTCTCTGGTCCTTTCTTTTTCTTTTTGGTGTGATTTACCTGAAACATCAGAAACTCTGCATACATCTCAGTCAGGGTCTTGGGCAGCTCTGCTCCCTCTCTGGTTTTCAACCTGTCCTCCAGAACTGTAGCAGTGATCCAGCAGAAGACTGGGATGTGGCACATGATGTGGAGGCTTCGTGATGTCTTGATGTGGGAGATGATCCTGCTGGCCTGCTCCTCCTCTCTGAACCTCTTCCTGAAGTACTCCTCCTTCTGTGGGTCAGTGAACCCTCTGACCTCTGTCACCACATCCACACAGTCAGTGGGGATCTGTTTGGCTGCTGCAGGCCGTGTGGTTATCCATATGCGAGCAGAACGCAGCAGTTTTCCATTGATGAGGTTTTTCACCAAGATATCGGTGGTGGTGGACTTAGTCACTCTGTTGATGTAACTATCATCAACATGAAGGTCCAGATGAAGGCGGCTCTCATCCAGTCCATCAAACACAAACAGAAGCTTGAATTCACTCTCGTCGTAGTTGCCGTTTCCTGATGATTCTAAAGCATTAAAGATGCAATTAAGAGCCTCCTCTTTGATGCCCTTAGCCTCTGGGATACATTCATGAATGAGGTTTGCCAAACTGAACTGTTTTCCCATCCGTGGATTCAGCTGGCGGAAGGAGAAGGGGAAAATGAGATGCACATCTTGATTGGCTGTTCCTTCAGCCCAGTCCAGCATAAACTTTTGCACCAGGAAGGTCTTTCCAATTCCTGCGATTCCGTTGGTCAGCACTGTTTGTACAGGTCTTTTTTTTCCAGAAGGATGTTGGAACATGTCTCTGGGTTTGACAGATGTCTCAGTGTCTCTGGGCCTCCAGACTTTCTGGATCTGTTGGACCTCATGCTGTGTGTTGATGTGTATGTCACGGCTGGCTGTGATGTATAGCTCTGTGTAGATATCAACCAGACACTCTTTATCTTCTGCCCAGCCTTCTCGTGCACACAGAAACTTGTCCTGGAAGTGTGATTGGAGTTTCTGTTGGTAATATGTGATGTGGCGTGGCTCCGGTACTGGAACCATCCCATCTGTGTCAAAGACAGTGAGTAGTGTTAGTGTGTGTTTACACATATAGGCAGACCTTGTCTGTCTTAACTAACTTTCCCAGGCAGCTCAGTGTGTTCCTACAAAGCAGAACAGATCCATTATCATCCAAAAAACGAATTCATCTTGGCAATGCTATGGCTAAGAGAGTAAATCAAGGCAACTGAACACATGGATCCAGTAAGTGTGCAATGACACTGTGACTGAATACAAGAGACAAGTGTCCATTAAAGACAGGACTTCTGATGGACTGATAGAACACTGACTCATGCACAATAACATGAGGAAAGACTGAGTCAAACTTACACCTCCTCGGCCCAGGTTTTAACCTCTGCTCTCCACCATGCTCCACCCTGCAGGAAGAAACACAGTCAGAATGATTTTCTAACCAACATGAGTCCAAACTGCTGATCAACATGAAGCAGAGTTCCTCAGTTTGTCAGAGACACACAAACAGACTGAAACTCATCTGTGTCGACTCCAGAAGAGTCTCTCCTGATCTGCTCTGTGTTTATTCATGTCCTCCATTCTGTGAAATATTGCTCTCTGTCAGTGCTTTACTGTAAAATCCTCTTCATGCAGCAACAGTGTAGGTTTGATCTCAGCATTGTGCATTTATCCAAAGCAGCAAACAAGCCACACTGTCTCTGACTGTTTGTTCCTTTCACTCTATATGCAAACACAAGCCTGGTTCACATGTGTCATGGATGGAAGAGTTTCTGACACACTTCAAATAAATACATTCACTCATGTCTGTGTGTAGTTTTTACAGTGATAATATTGTAGTGTCTCCCTGCTCTCTGTCTCTGACTGAAGGAACTCCTCCTTCTACCATTGTGTTGTTGTCTCCTCTGAAGCTTCACATATGGATTGTTTCAGGAACATTTAACCAAGCACTGTTGTTCCTGTTTGGATTTTATTGTACAGCACTTTGAAACTGTGTGTTTAAAAAAGTGCTTTATAAATAAAGTTATTATTATTATTATTATTTGTTTGTGGGATAATTCAGTGGTTCTTACAGCTGAGGACATTAATAAGTAAGCGGTCGAAAATGGATGGATGGACAAAGAGCAAAACTGGTTCGGTGAAACAAAAGGCTGAACCCAGTTTTCTAAGCTTTAGGCATACACTAGGGCTAGACAAAGAGTTATCCAAAAATAGTCAAAAGGTCAAAACTTCAGTTAATAAACAAATAGTATGGCTTGAACTCTTGGAGGGACACAAGATGCTCTGGCAAGGAGTACAGGGACAGATTCACACTAAGACCCTGTTTCCACACAGGTATGTGTAAAAAATAATTTCCTTGCCTCCATTTTCCAAAATAACATCGTGCACATGTTTTATTGGGATAACCTTATTAGTGAGAAAACAGGACACTCATAGTATTTCTGACTAAAACCATCTTACATATGTTCACAAAGAAACCAGGGAAGATGAAGCATTTGCTAATGATAATATGGAGTAAGGAGGCGTTCAGTTCATGTGTTGTGCTTAAAAATATTGTTCATATTACGATGTTAAAATACATTTTCCTCTCTCTGTTTTTTTGAGAGTGCTTTAAAAAAAAGAAAATGGGAGATGAGTAGTTCTAGTATGGAAAGTAATGGTCCAGCCAAATTGTCTCATGTTAATGTTGATATTTATAATCAGTTAAGCTGATAAGGAGAATATTTATAATGATCATTGAGAGGCCATGTTTTACATGGTACATGGTTGTGTATACATGTGTTTATATGTCCGTATCTATATGTAAAGACATATTCTGTTATGAGAATATTATTGTTATAACCCTATTTTGGCCTATACAGGCCGGGTCTCTTTTCTTTATGTGGATCCCTGGGTTCAAGATCTTTCAGAGCCGAAAACTCTGTTTATATGTAAACGAAGGGAAAAGTAAAGGTAACACGAGTAAAATATAGAAATATATATTGTTCCCTCATGATGACACTGGTGTTCAGGCCTGGGTGTCCTCACAGAGCTTACCTCTTATTGAGGTCATCGATGAGCAGCTGCTCGTGCGTCTGGAGGATGTGGTAGAATTTATCTTTGGCCTCTGTTCCAGCTTGCAGGAACGTGTAGAGCTCCCTGACCTTGTCCTGGCTGGTGGGCTGAGCTCTGATCCGATCATATGCTTCCTGCTGGATGACCGAGCCCAAGAGCTGGTCCAGGATGGGGTCGATGTTGCTGATTCTCTGGATCAGGTCGGCTCTGTGTTCATCCACAAAGTGCGTGTCTGAGAGGAGAGCAGAGAAAGATGATGACCTCTGTGGTGCGTTCAGGAACCCCTGCCCTCTGTCCTGTGAGGACTGATGGGCTTCAGGGTGTATAGAACGCTGAGTGCCTGACATTTCCCAGTTTGGGATCAATCAAAGAATAAAGATCATCAGTCTATCAGCTGGTTTATGGTGTGTTCAAGAGGAACTGGTGCTGACCTTTGGACTCTGCCCTCTTTGTGAGGTCAGAGAGGTCAAAGGTCAGGTCAGTAAAAACCCAAATACTCGCACTGAGGTGTGTGTGGTGTACAGAGAGAAGATTGTACTCACGGTCAGTGGGCTTTGCCATCAGTCCAGCTGTGTCTTCAGCTGAAACAGAGAAGGAGACACCGTCAGTGACAGTGGCTGGACCTTCAAAGTTTGAACTAGCTGCAAGTGAAGTAGCTGTGAACAAGTGTAGAACCTGCAGAGTTATAGAGTTGTCTGAAGAGGTTTCACTGCTCCTCCAAGCAGCTTCATGTAGTTCTAACATGCCTCTCGTTTCAGGTGTCTTCACTTCCTTGTGTCTCCTCTGCTGATCACCTGCTGGCCCTAATGTGTCTCACCTGTGTCCTGTTTTTTCCTGCTCCTCGTGTGTTTTTCTTGCCGACATCTTTCAAATATAGTATCACAATAAATAATCTACAGAAATACATTTGAAAATAAATATTTATATATTTATTCTCATAATAAAGGCACAATTCAAGTCCATATTTTAGGAACTAATTAACATGTACTAATTTAATGTTTACTCATTAATTTAAACTCCTGAATAAAGATTACAGGCACTTTCTGAGTGCAAAACGTGACAAGCTCTTTAAGGAAATATCAATCCACATTTATTTCAGTGTAGAAATGTGAGCTGTTTAGTTGGTGTTAGGTGTGTCAGTGTAATAAATGTCAGATTATGTTGAAACGACTTAACACAGTCTTGTTAGCTTCACATAATTTAGTTATTTCGATTGAACACAACTAAGTTCTGTGGAACTTGTTGACATAACTATATTAAGTAAATTGGACAACTTCATCAAAGGGGAACTGTGCATGTCACACAGCCAAGTGCTGCCACCTGGTGTCAGGTGTAGGTATCAGGTTGGTGAGCGTTCAGTTTACTCAACAATGTTGTGTTGAATTGACTTAGTTGGTTTGTGTTGCTTCAACAAGTTTACATTTTAAGTTTAGGTTTTAAACCAAACACACAAATGTTAATGAAATTGCACATAATTACATTTATTTGATCCAACAACTCACTGAGATCACTTTCACTACCTGGGACTGTCAAACAGCAGGCCCAGGTATGAGGGTACAACACTGCACTTTTCACACTTTTATATGCCTGGGTCCAGTAGACCCAAACATCCTGTATATAATAGAAATGTGTGTGTGTGGGTCAATGAAAATGTGTTCAGATATATGTTCATCACAGTCAATGAGCCAGGGCCAGTGAGTCTCAGTTTAAAACAATAATTGGTTGGATCATTTTTCTGTTGATGAAAAATACAAAGGGTCCCACAGACAGTCAGAGTCAGTTTGACCTTTGACCTCATGCTCCTCATGTGCTCTAACATGCACTGTGAGCTGTAAGTCTTATACAGACAGGTGTGTGTCTTTCCTCATCAAGTCCAATCAGCATCACCAAACACAGCTGGACTCAGATGAAGGTTAGAACCATCTGAATCATATTTCACTTTTTGTTTTTTAATCTGCAGAAATGTTTCCTGTCAACATGGGGTGCTGTGTGTACAAAAAATAACTGAAATGATTTCAAATGGCTGCAGCTGTTTACGTGAGCAGATGCTGTGACTTAATGACTGGAATGTTTAATCATTTATTTCATTTCATCCCAAAAGGACCGGATCAGGACTGACCTCACGTTTTTAACCTCACATGTTCTCATGTACAGACTGAAGGGGATATTTGACATCACGTACTGTATGTCTGTGTGTATATTAATAACACACTGTAAAGTCTTTCAGTTGGTTCATAGCCTGTCCAAAATACTGTAGAGTTCAGATAATTGCACTGAAGATGTGAATGGGTTAACAGTAGATCAAACAGATATGAGTGCAGTGTCATCCACACGTCAGGTAGATTTCTCTGGAAGGATTTGTGATGAGATGGGCTCCAGCCCCCTGTGAGCCTGCACTGCAGGACAAAGCGGGTTACTAGAGAACGAATGGATTTGTGAGGATCAGTTGTAATTACGCATGTGTACCACTAGGATGCACTAATTACCTGTCACTATGTGTGGATATATAATCTGAGTTTCAGAGAGGGAGCGATTGTAGAACAGACGTTTCAGTTAAACAACAATAAAGATCAATCAGTTACACTGCAGTAAAATCAATGAGGTGGTCAAACTGATCACTGATCAGATATTGACAGATTCTCACCTGCTGAGTCAGCTCTGACTTCCAGAAGTTTCCAGCTTCATGTGTGGAGCTGCTCATCTGCTGCTGTCTGTCAGGAAATGAACAAGAAGTAACTCCAGAGAAACCACGCCTTTAACCCTATCTACCCCAAGGGACCCACATTTGGGGGCTTTTTCATGCACCCAAAGAATAAAAGCCATATAACACTGTACTAACCATGTAAAAAAATAATCATATTGCATATCAAATTAAACATTGGAAACTCTACTACAAGCACATATAAGCCATCTTTACACACATCAAACATAACTTCAACACCATGCAAATCAATCATCACTCATCAAAATAAAATTCTCATATCAAAGTCGACACACTTGCCACATTCTTATTTCTAGCTCTGTGATACTTCAGGTCACACAAACAAGGTGTCATATGAAAGCTGAGACTTCACCAATTGACACTCTTACAGTTGTTTTGCTATATTATAAATATTTGGTGAATTAGAATATAAAGAATATAAAAGTAAAAAAATCACGAGTAATAAAAAATTCTGTCTTTCTTCTGTAAATTTGCAATAATCAGTCATATTTGTGTCAGGGTTTGTCACAATTGCAGAGGCACAGAGCGGTTACAGCTAACAAAAAGCTCCTTATTCAAAGCCAGGAAGGCAAAACAACACAAAAACCAACAATCACACTCAGCGTGGTAAAACTACATAAAGGAAAACAGGCACAGGGCGTAAAAAGGCAGGAACAAAAACATAAGAACAAAGCAACTACCTGGAGCACCCTGAGGTCAGGCAGAAGTACATGGCATGGTAGGCGAGGATCAAGGCATGGACGAGACAAGGACAGAAACAAACCCCACACCGGACAAGACGAACTAGCAAAGACAGAGGGGAAGACACAGACTATATACAAAGGGACCAGGGAAGACAACGAGACACAGGTACCACACATGAGGGCAGGTGATCACACAAGGAGGGAAACCACAGGAAGTAAAACTCAAGACAATGCACGGTGGGGGGGCAGGACTACCAAAGTACACAAGACAAGACAAGAACTAAACACAAACCCAGGGAAACAAAACACCAGAACTACAGGAAAATAACTAAACACAGATTAAACTAAAAACCCAAAACCAGGAAAACTAACCCATAAACAAACTCCAGGTCGTGACAATTTGAGGGCAAAAACGCTTGGTTCAGATAGACCAACATGTCTGTGTTTATTCAAGACTAAAAATATTAGGATTAGACATTTATCATGTTTGTGGAGGACTTTTTTGGGGGAGAATGTGGCAACGGTCGTTTAGCTTACAATGCATTTTCTTTGGTGAGTATAGCACTAATATTACTACTACCTGTCAAATCTACTGGTTCTGACCTTTTGATAGAGGTGTCAATCACCCTAATCAACCTGCATATTTGACAAGGTATTAGCTTAGCATTAGGTGGGCGTGGCCTATCTGCTTTATACATCTGTTATAACCTATAGATGTGTAATAATGTTTGTATACAAGTAGAAACTGATGTGAATAGAAGTGATGAACACCAATAGTGACTTAAACGTGGAATATATAGTTTGGTTCATTAAATTTTAAGACATTTAAAAATGTCTACATAGGTTGGACTAAACCCTCTGTAATCTTGTTTCCCTTAATTAAAATAAATAAAAACTTGGCAGACATAATGTCCACAAACTTAGCACCAGATTGAGATAAGTAGATTGCTTCATCTACATCATTTGTAAGGAGATATTCATTGTAAAAGTGTAGATTTTCAACAGACGAGGACATTTTTGATCATTTCTGCTTTGTGCCATCTTAATTTACAAAGAGCCAGAGGCATACAAACTAATACTTACACAACTGTGAACATCAGCAGCTCAGTGAAACAACACAGAAAATAAAATCACTGTTTCCTAAAACAAATCTGCTAACACACAACAAAGAAGATTTACATTCAGGATTTTTTAAACTGTGCAGCTCAGTGAACACAAACATCACAGAAAGTCATCCAGTCGGACCGGTTCTGACACTCCCTGCATTTCTCACTGATCATGTGACCTGAGAGTTTGTTCAACTACAAGTAAAAAACACACTGATCTGATAAACTCAGCATAAACCAACATTTTCTATTTAAAGTGGTTTTAGACAAGTTGTTCTGAGTTTCAGAGAGGGAGCGATTGTAGAACAGACGTTTCAGTTGAACAACAATAAAGATCAATCAGTTACACTGCAGTAAAATCAATGAGGTGGTCAAACTGATCACTGATCAGATATTGACAGATTCTCACCTGCTGAGTCAGCTCTGACTTCCAGAAGTTTCCAGCTTCATGTGTGGAGCTGCTCATCTGCTGCTGTCTGTCAGGAAATGAACAAGAAGTAACTCCAGAGAAACCACGCCTTGAAAACAGGACACCTGACACAGAACTGACATGAATGGGTTAACAGTGGATAGAACAGGTCTGAGTGCAGAGTCACCCAGCTGTCAGACCGGTTCTGACACTTCCTTCATATTTCACTGATCATGAGACCTGAGGGCTGATTCTAAAGAAAAACACCAGAAGTTACACAACTTGTTGTGAAGCATCAGTTACAGTGTGACTCTGACCTGTGTTGTTGTGTTGAGCAGATGGAAATGCACTGTGCTGCTTCAGACATGACTTTCATCTGTCAGCTTTGCATCACATGCTACATGACTGCAAAACACTTTGTGCACTTCTTATGTCTGTGTCTGTGTTTTTACAGCAGCAGTGACATCATGAGCAGAGCAGCTCTACCTCTGCAATGTGGCCGGAGTGATGTCAGAACCAGACTGACTGAGGTTAAGATGGACTTTATGAATCCCTGTAGGGGATTAGCTTGTAGCAGCAGCAGCATGTAACAAAGAAATAATAAATAAATAGAATATATATACAGGTACATATACAGCTGCTCTTGAACCTTCTCTTCACTGACTTCCAGTACAATCCAGACTTCAAAATCCTCCTCCTTACTCTCAAGGCCCTTAATGATCAAGCTCTGTTACACCTGCAGGATCTAATAGTCCCATATATTCCCAATAGAACACTCAGATCTCAGAGTGCAGGTTTACTTGTAGTTCCTAGAATCCATTAAAGTAGACTGGGAGGAGCCTTTAATTACTAGGAGCCCTTCCTCTGGAACCAGGTGTAAATTTGGATTAGAGAGGCAGACACCACCTCCACCTTTAAGACCAGATTTAAAACCTTCCCATTAGCAGGTGGTACAGCTAGTCTACACTGTGGTGTGTAGGGCTGATAATCAGAGCTATAGACATCAGTGTTTCTCCTACCATTATATCAGCAGGGTGCCCTGTCCCCCACAGGCACCCACTGACCCTCCTTGAAGGTCCAGTTCATTTGATTGTCTTTACAGTATGTCTCTATGGCGTCAGTCCTGGAAGTAGTCTGATCTGATGAACTCAGAACAAACCGACATTTTCACAGCAGGTGTTTAAATGCTGTCAAATCATACAAACTCCACTGTGGTCATGAATGGGTTAACAGTAGATACAAGTGATGAGTGCAGTGTCATTCAGCTGTCAGACCGGTTCTGACACTCCCTGCATTCCTCACTGATCATGTGACCTGAGAGTTCTACAGTCTGCTGTGACTGGAACAGAAAAACACTACAGTAACACAAGTTGTTCTGAAACAGCTGTTCATCTGCTATAAAAGTCATCAAGTGTCTGAAAGACATTTCCTGATTCACTTCTACTGTCTGTCCACTAGATGGAGCTCAGCAATCAATGAGCTACAGATCAGCACAGATCGATGACTGGTCTGAATCCTTCAGATCATTTTTGCTCCATATTTAATACTGTATCATTTTCCAATAAACAAACATACTACATCTTAAACCAAGCCCAGTGGAATCTGTTGCCTGGCAACACTTAAGGGAGTCACCATGAGAGGGCGCTGCACCAGCACCAAGGTTCTCCTCTTTGTGAGCATCCAGCTCCACTCACATCTCAGCAGGCTACAACCTCCTCACAGCTGCACATTGATAAGGGTGATGTATTGAAATTCTAAACACCAGTTTACAATGAGTTGATCCTGTTACAACCAAACTACATTCTCTTTATCAGGGCTGACCTGGGACTAAAATGTGGCCCTGGCATTTCTGTCCATGGCCCACCATGGTTATTTATAAGTTATGCATACCAGAGCATATATGTGCTGTTCAAAGATGAAATAAAGCACAGTAGACTACACGGAAGAGAGTGGCCATGCTAAAAACATTCTTGTAACACTCAGAGCTTTCATCTGGGGAGAGATGGCCACAGGGCCACCATTCCCATCTTGAAGCTAAAGTGGCCGTCAAAGAAACGCTGCTAAATGTAATGTACTGTTTACACCAAGTCACCATGACAACAAGTCATAGCACGATTTGTAAACAAAAGCAACAAAGGCAACAGTCACTCATCTACTGCTCCCGTACTTCTACCGGCTGACAGGAGCTATTCTGACTCCTGCTCCGGTCCCTGCTGGCTCTCGCCTCTCCTCCTCCTCCCTCTGTGTTACTACTCTGCTGCTCATTAAAGCTGTGTGCACTCTGACGGCCTGTGCACTCCATGGACCTGCTTCTGCACTGATGTGGGCCCTGCACCTGCTGCTGCTACAGTGTGCTGCAAACATATCTGTGGTTTTGACACTAAGCAGCCACTTGTAGGCTTTTGAGCCTTTTCTCTCTCTTCATCAACATTTTTATACTTTACCTGTGACCTCATGATGTCACCTTCATAATAGAACATGATAACATAAAGCCATTGATTCCTACTGATCTATCCAGCTAATGTCCACATTAAAACTCTGCACTCAACATGTTGGAAGCATTTTCTCATTATTCCTTCACAGTGAGTGAGTCTTACCTGTGCTGTTGGTTTCTGTGACGAAGCAGAGAGCAGTCAGTGTTCAGGGTGTTTATACTCCATCATAGGAGGAGCCTCTGTGGTCACATGACTTCCTAGGAACTCTGAACAGGTTTAAACAGACTGTTGGTTCAGCTGGGAGCCAGGTGTCAGCAGCCAACTCTCTGAAGCAGAGCCACGACCCAGCCTCTGACAGACAACAAGAAAACACACAAGCTAAACACTGTCTGGACCGATTTCTTTACATGACTTGGTCGACATAATGTGCTGCAAACCCTGAAGTCAAATACAGTAAATATAAGAATCAGCTGTCGCAGCCGGACTCTCTGTAACCTGCATTCCTGTCACACCTTCATGGTCCTGAGGGCAGACATGATTCAACGTGTGTCTGCTACAGTCTAACAGTGTTATTGAGAATGGTTGCTGACTGAATGAGACCTCACTGTGAGTATCAATCACTGAGCAGAAGCAGCATGGATCACACACCTTACACAGTGCAGCAGGGATGAGGTCCCTCAGGGAAATTCAGGATATTATCATCCATCTATTTCATTACCTTGAAAACAGGACACCTGATACAACACTGACATGAATGGGTTAACAGTGGATAGAACAGGTCTGAGTGCAGAGTCACCCAGCTGTCAGACCGGTTCTGACACTTCCTTCATATTTCACTGATCATGAGACCTGAGGGCTGATTGTAAAGAAAAACACCAGAAGTTACACAACTTGTTGTGAAGCATCAGTTACAGTGTGACTCTGACCTGTGTTGTTGTGTTGAGCAGATGGAAATGCACTGTGCTGCTTCAGACATGACTTTCATCTGTCAGCTTTGCATCACATGCTACATGACTGCAAAACACTTTGTGCACTTCTTATGTCTGTGTCTGTGTTTTTACAGCAGCAGTGACATCATGAGCAGAGCAGCTCCACCTCTGCAATGTGGCCGGAGTGATGTCAGAACCAGACTGACTGAAAGATTGACCATATTTTCTGGATTATAGGGCGCACCGAGTACAAGTCCACCGGACTATGACTAATAGTGCACCAACCTCTTGAATTCCTCTTAACTTAAATGGTGCGGCCACTGTCGAGCACAAAAAGAGGGCTTATCCATCTTAATGTTCTTAAACATGCTCCTTATACTGGCTTCCAAACAGGACTTCATAAGTGGTTATACACGGTCAAAGACTAATTGCGTTCCACACTACCCTTTTTTACCAATACCGATACTTTTACTTTGGAAGTTTCATGATCATACAATGATTATTTTTTGCCTTCTTTTTGCCTTTAATCAGTTGATCATGATTAGCAGAATAATAACACACAATAAACATCTGTTAAGTAAATCAAGCTGCAAACAAAGTGCAGAACTGTATAACTTGTATGAAGTTATAACTTCACATGTCAGCGATGCTCCTTGTGACAGCCACGGCTCTTTATGAATCATGTAGGTTAAATAACATAATGAAGATAATTTGATCAAAGTCTGACACCTCTCTGCATGGAGCCTAAATATGAAGAGTAAAGGTCCTTCTACAGGTGATAATAATTATACCAACCATACTGAAATACATATCATTATATAAACTTGTATCATTACATTATTAGATATATTTTGAATTTGGGAACAACATTTATTTCAGCTGGTGATATGATGACAGTTCATTCTGCTCAAACTGCATGTGTTATCACTGCACTCAGAAAGACGCCATTAATTCATGCTGCAGATTCAGTCTGAACCTTCACTTCTTTAAACCCTCTCCTGGATATTCATGAGTGTTGTGCAGTAAAGCCTCTGTCAGTGACCTCTGTCTCTGGTTCATGTTTGGGGATCTGCCTCTTCCTCCTCCTCTGTTTCCTCTGCAGCTCGAGGTCTTTGTGCTCTGCTGCTTTATGTTAGTGTAAATGAGTTGTGTTTCCACAGTGGCAGGTCGCTTTCTGCACCTCACAGTAGCAGTTTCTTAGGGTAGGGTTAGGGTTAGCTTCAGTTAGTACCTCAGCTGTACCTAGTAACTTATAACTTAAGTTACATGCAAATGGTCACAATGACATGCTTTCCTTACTAATGCCATGTAACCCTCTTTTACATCGGAGTTTATGTTTTACTGACACTGATTGTGGTCTGACCACAAGCTGGTCTGGTCTGGTTGTTCAACAACTGTCATGTGTGGGCTGTGTAGCTGTTGGCACACCTGCCTTTCCTGAGGCCATCGCGAGATAGACAGGTGGTTAGGTCCAGGTCAGTGCCATCTAGTTGGCGCTCATATATGTAATAGAACTCTGTTCAGTACACATTGGTAGCAGGTTCCTGGATCTTCTATTGACAACATATAACAGCAAGTAGCCCCCTAAACCTCAGAGGCCAGATTCTGCATTTCCATGGATTTTGTCAGTTTCAGGTCAAATCAGGGGATTGACCTGAAACAGGGAGCTGCAAATCTGGTTCTAACATATGTGACAGAGTTCTTCAAGGGCTTTCAAGACCACTTAGAGCCACATTGCTGACCAATTGTATTGCTGAGTTATGGCCCTTTAGATTTCAGAGGTCAACAGGTCAAAGTAAACTTTGGCACCCTCTAACATGGTTCCAAGTGTTCTTGAAAGCTCCTGAAGAACTCTAGCTGTCAGAACCAGATTGACCAGACCTCTTGCTTGGTACCAGAATCAGTCCAATCCTTAGAGCGACGTTTTTGATGTTTTGTCAGTTCTCTCTGAAATAAGTAGGGATGTCCCGATCCGATCACATGATCGGAAATCGGGCCCGATTACGTGATTTCAGACTCGATCGGAATCGGACATTACCTCCCGATCAGGACTCGGATATATACTTTTTAGGGCTGTCAAAGTTAACGCCTTCTGTGCAGGGTGGCTCTGTGTCTTGTAGTGCAGGGGTATGACAGCTGCTTTTGGTGCGACAGGTCCTGGTTCGAGACCTCGATGTGCTGCGTGTGTGAAATCTCCCAGTGTGGCGGCACACGCACACAGGCCTGTCGCGATAAACAATAAATCAATTAATTGCACGATAACTTTAAATGGGCTCGATAAGTTTTTCGGCCGCGATAAATTACATTTGCACGCTTGTTTGTTTTCCTCTCTCTCTCTCTCGCTGCCAAATAGCCTGGATGACAAAAGGCGTCACTCGGTGCGTCGTAGCGTATAAAGTGTGCAAAGTCCGGCCGTCAGATTTAAAATGTCCCGCGGCTTCTGTCTTTAAATGTGTCAAACCAACAGGTAGTTCTTATTTTTTAACTCATTGTGTGCCGTTTACGGGATGTTCTGAGCAGACCACGGTCAGCTCGCTGTCTGCGTCACAGCGCTGCAGGGCTTGGACGCTGGTTACAGCAACACAGAGAGCTGTGAAGCTGCACAACACCGGTTCAACACTTCGACACAATTCACCACAAGACTAACATGCTTATGAATAACGTGCCATTAAAGAGAGTCCGCGTTGTACGAGTGAAGTTCTCTGCCTTCTCACTGGCGGCACTCGCTGCAGCGCCACCTAGTCTAGTTCTCTTGCCCAGTCCTCTTGTGCCATCTCTGCTATTTTATGTGTTTCTGTCTACATGGTGGCGTTTTTAAAATTCGCTGATGCGCATACACACACGCAAACGCGTGCGCACACAAACACATGTGCGCACAGGTGAGCCCACTCCCAGCAGCAGGTAGAGTGTGTGTTGTTCGACTCTCTGTTGCTCATGACGTGCTAGTTGGTTTGACTTAACTCCATTGACTATGCTCAGATAAGCCATGGTAATAGGCCTACCACTACTCATAATAATAATATTAATATCATTAATAATAACAATAATAATAATAATAGTGTTGATAATTGGGGGCCTTTCCAATGTTAAATGTTCTTTAGAAATTAAAGTTTATTGATCTTTGAAAGGGTGTACTTGCATTATATGTCATTATCATTATGTTAGTTGAACATTGATTTGACAATATTATCGCTTATCGCAATAATTTCTCTTGGCAATTAATCGCCCAGCAAAATCTGTTATTGTGACAGGCCTACACACACACACACACACACACACACACACACACACACACACAGGTTTTGCCGCAATGAGTGCCTTTATAGAAAGTATCGGATCGGGACTCGGTATCGGCAGATACTCAAAATCAAATGACTCAGACTCGGACTCGAGGGCAAAAAAACCTGATCGGGACATCCCTAGAAATAAGCAATATAACAAACAAGCTGGTCCATAATCATGAATTTATACATTGGAATTGACTTCTAGTTGTAGTATAGTATATATGTAGTATATGTTTTCTACACGTATAGTGTGTTTTTTTGTTAGTGTTTTTTCTTACTTGGAACATGTGAAATTGTATGAAATTGATTATATCGATCTCATCAGGCTAGTATCGAGTAATTACTGATCCTAACGTTGGTATCGATACTATCGATATTTGATCGCCCACCCCTAGTGTGGCTGCAGGGCTGCAGAGTGAGACACGCATTTCAGTGGATAGAACAGGTGTGAGTGCAGAGTCACCCAGCTGTCAGACCGGTTCTGACACTTCCTTCATATTTCACTGATCATGAGACCTGAGGGCTGATTCTAAAGAAAAACACCAGAAGTTACACAACTTGTTGTGAAGCATCAGTTACAGTGTGACCGACCTGTCACTGTGTTGTTGTGTTGAGTTTCTGGTTTTATTTCATTTCTGGTTTCATTCAGGAATTTGCACATTTTTATCAATCATCATGGTCAAGTATGACAGGCTCATCATTTTAGGGGATTTTAACATTCACGTTTGTTGTCCTACTTCTTCTCCACTTGCCTCCGACTTCATTAAACTGCTACAATCTTTTCATCTGAACCAACATGTAAAATCCCCCAGCCGCAGCAAAGCTCACATTTTGGATCTTGTGATCTCAAACTGTGTTGATGTAGAACAGGTATCCCTAACACCATTTCCTGTCACAGATCACAGTGCAGTTCCAAATTCCACTCCTTCCTGACCATAGACCTATCAAAAAATCCACTCTCGCCCTCTGAGCTCACTCTCTGCCCCGATTTTCTGTCAAGCTTTTATTGAAAATTGGGAATCTGAAAAGGAAAACGGCAGCACAGTTGAGGAGCTGCTTAGTAATTTTAATAGCTCTTGCATTTTAGACTCCATAGCTCATAGGACTCTTTTATGGTTTTTAAGTCATCACTTAAAACTCTGGCTTTTAACTCTGTGTTTTATCAAATGTATATTTATTTTACTTCATTTTATTTTATTAGTCATTTATTCTACACTTGATAGGCTGTGCACAGCACTAGGCTGACCTTGTTTTTAAAAGTGCTCTATAAATAAAGATGGATTGGATTATCTTGCTGCAGCTATTTAAACAGTCACATTCATGCTAGTCATGCTAATATTACACAACCATCATGCAAAACAAGCCAAAAGGTACACAGCCACGCTAGCCGTGCTAAGAGTCCATAGCCATCATGCTAGAAAGCCATGCTAGTTGTGCTAAAACTAGTTGTGCTACAGCTCTACAACCATACAGATATGTGTGTGTGTGTGGGCTCACGGAGAGGCAAGTCTGACACCTAGAGGTGAAGATTATGACAACACACAGCTTGTACTTCAAAACACTTTATTTATATTTCACCAGTACTAAAAAAACCTCAGACTTAGTTAAATGAATACAATCCAATATAGAAATCCATTACTTAAAGCTGATGTTAATGAAACACACACACAGTGAGAAACTGATCTGCGGTTTAGACGTCCACATGTGGCTCGCTGCTTTGCTCATGGTCACCTCACAGACTGAAAGGGTTACGTTGCTACACAAATAACCACTCAGACAGGGCTTAGACTATAGAAAAGTTACCCATAATGAAACCACACATTTTCCCCTTTTAATCTCAAACCCTTCAAGATTTGTAATCTGTAATTTAATCCGTGCTTTATCCATATATCCTGGATTATCGTTTGTTCTTCTTTACATTCTGTATATTTGTACATATGGCTCTAATCTAATCTAATCTGGCATAAAACACTGCAGAGGATACAATAATCCACTAGAGGAAGTGCATCATTATGTGTGTAAGCTAATGTTAGCCTCCAGGGCTCATGCTGTTGGAAACAGAATTAGCCTTTGTTAGCAACCTCTGGTGATAGCATGATATACGCGGCCCAAACGTTAGCATAATGTTGTGTATGGTGAATGGGTGGATTAACGAAGCCAATAATTCTGTAATCTAAACCCAGATTAAGGGGCTTTCAGTCGGAGGTGATGTGTTGATGCCTTCGGAGCAGCTCGGCCTGTTTTAGAACAGCTGAGGTGGAGTTCAGGAGTAACAGGAGTGCACAGACAGGTAGCAAGCCAATAAATAAAGTCAATATGAGATTAAAAAACAACCTAATCTAGTATAATTTGGAAATGCTGATAAAACAAAGTAATCCTGAGTCTTAACAATCACTTGTGTGATTCAGTGACTGCATCGTTTCATTATGACTCGGTGACTGTAAAGCCACTTCAGTAGCTATGCTAGGTTTGAGGACAAATGTGTTCCTTTGGCAATATTGATAGATTCTGATGTAACATTTTGACACATAGCATTTGTTTTGTTTGTAACTAGTAGCTATATCTCCACTGTGTAAACAAACGCTGCCTGTGCAGCTCGGACTGTTGGCAGGAGCCCTGAGGGGGGCCCTGTGGCACACCTGGAAAACCAGGGGGGCAGAACTGGCGCAGACAAAAAGAAACAAAGACCAAAGTTAAAACATGTTATGACAAACTTTCACAGAACGTAGTTAGATACACAGCAGGTGCACAGCGTGTAGCGGAAAGCCACTGATTAAAGTGCTCAAAGGGTGATAAGAGAAGCTAACGGCTAATGGCGGAGATGAAGGAACAGACTGAAAGGCTGTGTATTAAACGCCTGGATGGGGAGCGGGCGCCACTCTGGAGTGGAGCTGGCACATTGAGAAGCTTTTGTTAAAAAAGGCTTTTAAGAATAAGCAGTTCTGAATCAAGGGGAAAAAATGAAAGAGGCGCCGACTCGTCTCAAGATGGCGGTTGAGCTGAGGGGCTGCCTTACTGGTAAACCGTAGCTCAGTCTTCTTCTTCTTGGCTCTTTGGCTGGAGAGGTCGCCGAGTGTTAGAGGCGAGCGGCGGCGGCTTTCTGAGTGGGCAGTTTTCCTCCTGGACATACGCACAAACATGAGAGGCGTTTTAAAGGCCTGCTGAGAACCCAGAGATCAGGTCAGTAATGGCGGCAGCAGCTTGTTTCTTTTTTAATTTTACCCAGAGTGTCTTCCAGGGAGTTCACCATCACCTTGTTGACTTTCAGAGTGCCCTGCTCAGCTCCTCTGAAAGAGAAAGAAGCTGTTAGCATGAGAGACGCTACGTTTCCACCGCTCACTCTGACAGCTGTTTCTGTTTTGACACCAAACTCATTGTTCACAATAACAAGATAACATAATAAATCTAAATCTTAAATACCATTAATACATTCATTCAAATGTGAGTAATGTTAACTTTCTTTTTTTTTTTTTAATCAATCAATCAATTTTAAAGGATCGGGGTCGTTTTTGCACTTTTAGCATAATGCAAAGCAAACAAACCTGCCAACAGTGTTTTTACAGACTTGCTGTTTAGCTGAGGGTCACCTCACAGACTGAAAGGGTTAAGTGGCAACACAAGTTCTCAATAAACCAGACAGGGCTGAGACTATAGAAAAGTTAACCCATAATGAAACCACACATTTTTTCCCTTTTAATCTCAAACACTTTACAAGATTAGTAATCTGTAATTTAATCCATGCCTTATCCTCATCCTGGATTATCAGACAGTTCAATATGAATGCATTAAGAATTTGATTCATAAAGATGGTGTACCCTTTTACTCTCCGCACGGCTCCGAGCCTCAGCAAAGCTGCCAGGCTGTTCTTCTGCAGGTCCGACGACAGCGCCTCGGCGTACCTCAGCGTGCCTGGATCACACACAGCTCACGTTGTACAGGGGGACTTGATTTACAGTCGCACAACACTGACAAAGACTTAGTGCCAGACAAACCTGTCAGCAGGTGTTTGATGATGAACTTCCTGACGGCAGGAACGAACTGTTTGTCTGTCAGAGCCTCCGTCGCCTCTTCACACAGGAACCTGCACACAACCTGGACACACACAACTGTTGAGACTGTGGCTGTGTGCCGACAGCTCCCTCTAGTGGCCGTCTTGTATGCTACACTATGGCCTCACCTGGTATCCTTGTAAGAAGGGATCCAGGATGCTGGTGAGGAAAGCCAGCGTCCTGTGTCCTCTCTCTGTGACCAGCACCTCCTGCTGGGGGATCTGCAGAGCTCCGGTCTTCACCAGCAGGTAGCAGGCCTCCTCAAAGTCCTGGAATCACAACAGGACATGAACACGTCTCTAGTATTCATCCTGACCGGACTGAAACGTGCTCTACCTGCACTGTAGCTCCGGGACAGAGGATGAACTCGTTGGAGAACATGTTTCTCAGGAAGCTGAAGCTGTTGTAGACCTCCTCTGTAAAAAACACACGTGATTTACAGACATGTATATAGAAGCTGGAAGTGTGATGACGTCCTCTTACGTCTGTTGTTGGAGGAAGAGGTGGCGATGGCCAAGGCGAGCAGCGCCGGGCGGAGGAAGACGTGGAGCGCCTGGTTCCTGTAGGAGGCGCAGGACAGCACGACCACAGCCTGGTTCAAGAGCTTCTCTTCTGGTCCCCCCTGTCCTCCTGCTGCAGGCGAATAGAATTACTGCTGCTGATGAAGATTCATTGCTGAAACACTACCAGGATTTCAGATGCACGTCTATACAAGGTGTTACGGTAGAGGGGTGTTCAGGGCAGATTTCAGTGAATTATTCATCAGCTTTGATAAAAACAACTTGAACACTGTATCAAGTCCAATTCCATGATACTATGAACAGATTTTTCTTTTTTTGTTTTCTTAGTATTTTAATGAATCTGTCAGAAAATGTCCTTTGCATTAATGATTCGACCTGTTTTTCCTGACAGATGCAACATATTAGTTATTATTATGTTATAAATGCTCTGAACAGTGTGTAATAACAAGAAGAGCGCCCAGCACACAAGCTACGTGTCATTACCGTAATGTTTTTAAAAGGGAAATGAAGTTAAAATGAACACAGACCTTGTTCCAACGCCAGCTGGACTCGCCCCTCAGAGATGCTCACCAGACCTTGATGGAGGGAAAGACTGGACGAAACGACCTCAGAGGGAGGAGCGTGCTCTGAAAGGAGAAGGAGGATCCGTCAGCTCAACAACAAAAACGGCGTCTTCTGCATCAGTGGTGCTTCTGTACCCGGCCAGTGGAGAAAGGCTCCGCACTGACGGGACAGGTCCCTGAGCCACACGGCTTGTTCCGTCAGCTCCTCCAGGGCCGTCCCCCCTTTCTGTCCGTGGTGGTGGTTCTGGAGCAGCAGGGATGCCAGAAGGACCCACGGCTTCAGGACCATGTTCTCCTCCTGGGCCCGCACCAGCCTGAAGGCCGAGTCGTTGACGAAGTGGTTGATTTCCTCGCCGGGCCTCTGCGGGATGTGTCTGGAGATGAAAAGTCAGACCATGATGAGAGGAAACATGCACTGTAGACAGACGGGGTGGAGACTGCCCCCTGTTGGTGTGGAGAGGTATTAGAGGACGCTTGATGTTTGTTACCGTGGTGTGAGGTTGAACTGGCAGCGGTTCACTCTGCCCTCAGCCAAACTTCGGACAGACACAGGCTGACCGAAGTAAACGTGGATGCTGCCGTAGTCCTCACTGAGGACCTTTCTGGCTTTAAAGAGACCCTGAAGAAAAAATAGACAACATGTGTTTGTGTTAAATAATTATTTAAACATCCTTTCACACACATACAAGTTCTTAAAGAGCCTTCAAAATCTGGTCATCAACAACGGTCTCTTAGGCCCCGTCCACACTGGAGAAAGTCAGTCCAGCTAGAGTAGGATTGAATCCAGATAGCCTTGAAGCTGGGTACGTTCAGACCTATTTTCAAATCTGGCTATCACACACACGTCCGTGCTCAATCCAGCTTAACCCGGCTTGTTTGTTGTCCTCCAAACCACTAGGTGGCGCCTCGGGGGTCTTAGATGCTCTTATATTAGAGTTTATATTACATCTGAACTCACCGATGTGGACTCTTTAGGCTTTGGTACACCCAGCAGTTCTCTGGCATAGAGGGACTCCTCCAAGATCCTCTCATAGCTGATACTGACCGGCACCAAGGTGACATCAAACACTTCCCCTTTAAGGAACGGATCCATCACTATATTTAATAGACCTGGGAAAAGACACATGAAACAGGGTGAGTGGCAGAAAATCCTTCAATATTATCAAGAAAAAACAATCATAAATTCTTTCTACCTAACTTTGGAGTCAAAGACTTGGCCGTCCGGCTTCTGGTCCCCTCTAGGAAAAACTCCACTGGTGCAAATCCAGTCTAAATAAAAAAAAATAAATAAATAAATGAATGAGGAGAAGAATGATAATACAAACCAATTTCAACCAATAAAACAGCGTTCACACCTTCAGCATGGTCCTGACGTACTCGGAGAACACGGCCCAGTACAGCTTGTCTCCGCCGAACGACCTCCGGATGAAGAAAGCTCCAGACATCCTCAACATCTCTCCAACAAACTTCATCCCCATGAAGTCTGCAGGGAAACACACAGCAGCTTTACACTTCCCGTCCACACACACCCTGCTACGTTATCTTCCTCGGCTTACCCATGCCGGCGGCGATGACCGGTAGAGCCAGGTCATATGTATACAGGATGTATGACATCAGCAGGAAGTCCATGTAACTACGGTGGCTCGGTAAGAGAACTACTGGGTGTTCATGGATGGCCTGCTGGAGCTAAGAACATCCACGGAAACCCATGTTAGATATGTGTGTGTGTGTGAGTGTGTGTGTGTGTGTGTGTGTGTGTGTGTGTATATATATATATGTGTGTGTGTGTGTGTGTATATGTGTGTGTGTGTGTGTGTGTGTGTGTGTATATATATATGTGTGTGTGTGTGCGTGTGTGTGTGTGTGTGTGTGTGTGTATATATATATATATGTGTGTGTGTGTGTGTGTGTGTGAGTGTGTATATATATATATGTGTGTGTGTGTATGTGTGTGTGTATATATATATGTGTGTGTGTGTGTGTGAGTGTGTATATATATGTATGTGTGTGTGTGTGTGTGTATATATGTATGTGTGTGTGTGTGTGTGTGTGTATATATATATATATATATATATACAGTGCCTTGCGAAAGTATTTGGCCCCCTTGAACTTTGTGACCTTTTGCCACATTTCAGGCTTCAAACATAAAGATATAAAACTGTAAGTTTTTGTGAAGAATCAACAACAAGTGGGACACAATCATGAAGTGGAACGAAATTTATTGGATATTTCAAACTTTTTTAACAAATAAAAAACAGAAAAATTGGGCGTGCAAAATTATTCAGCCCCCTTAAGTTAATACTTTGTAGCGCCACCTTTTGCTGCAATTACAGCTGTAAGTCGCTTTGGGTATGTCTCTATCAGTCTTGCACATCGAGAAACTGGAATTTTTGCCCATTCCTCCTTGCAAAACAGCTCGAGCTCAGTGAGGTTGGATGGAGAGCGTTTGTGAACAGCAGTTTTCAGATCTTTCCACAGATTCTCGATTGGATTCAGGTCTGGACTTTGACTTGGCCATTCTAACACCTGGATATGTTTATTTGTGAACCATTCCATTGTAGATTTTGCTTTATGTTTTGGATCATTGTCTTGTTGGAAGACAAATCTCCGTCCCAGTCTCAGGTCTTTTGCAGACTCCATCAGGTTTTCTTCCAGAATGGTCCTGTATTTGGCTCCATCCATCTTCCCATCAATTTTAACCATCTTCCCTGTCCCTGCTGAAGAAAAGCAGGCCCAAACCATGATGCTGCCACCGCCATGTTTGACAGTGGGGATGGTGTGTTGAGGGTGATGAGCTGTGTTGCTTTTACGCCAAACATAACGTTTTGCATTGTTGCCAAAAAGTTCGATTTTGGTTTCATCTGACCAGAGCACCTTTTTCCACATATTTGGTGTGTCTCCCAGGTGGCTTGTGGCAAACTTTAAACTACACTTTTTATGGATATCTTTAAGAAATGGCTTTCTTCTTGCCACTCTTCCATAAAGGCCAGATTTGTGCAGTACACGACTGATTGTTGTCCTATGGACAGAGTCTCCCACCTCAGCTGTGGATCTCTGCAGTTCATCCAGAGTGATCATGGGCCTCTTGGCTGCATCTCTGATCAGTCTTCTCCTTGTATGAGCTGAAAGTTTAGTGGGACGGCCAGGTCTTGGTAGATTTGCAGTGGTCTGATACTCCTTCCATTTCAATATTATCGCTTGCACAGTGCTCCTTGGGATGTTTAAAGCTTGGGAAATCTTTTTGTATCCAAATCCAGCTTTAAACTTCTCCACAACAGTATCTCGGACCTGCCTGGTGTGTTCCTTGTTCTTCATGGCGCTCTCTGTGCTTTAAACGGACCTCTGAGACTATCACAGTGCAGGTGCATTTATAAGGAGACTTGATTACACACAGGTGGATTCCATTTATCATCATTAGTCATTTAGGTCAACATTGGATCATTCAGAGATCTTCTGGAGAGAGTTTGCTGCACTGAAAGTAAAGGGGCTGAATAATTTTGCACGCCCAACTTTTCTGTTTTTTATTTGTTAAAAAAGTTTGAAATATCCAATAAATTTCGTTCCACTTCATGATTGTGTCCCACTTGTTGTTGATTCTTCACAAAAAATTACAGTTTTATATCTTTATGTTTGAAGCCTGAAATGTGGCAAAATGTCACAAAGTTCAAGGGGGCCAAATACTTTCGCAAGGCACTGTATATACACTCAACAAAAATATAAACGCAACACTTTTGTTTTTGCTCCCATGTTTCATGAGATGGACTTGAAGATCTAAACTTCAGTTTTTTTTTTCTCACAGCAAAATGCCACAGATGCCACAAGCATTGAGGGAGCGTGCAATTGGCATGCTGACAGCAGGAATGTCAACCAGATCTGTTGCTCGTGCATTGAATGTTCATTTCTCCACCATAAGCCGTCTCCAAAGGCGTTTCAGAGAATATGGCAGTACATTCAACCGGCCTCACAACTGCAGACCACGAGTAACCACACCAGCCCAGGACCTCCACATCCAGCAGGTTCACCTCAGAGATCGTCTGAGACCAGCCACTCAGACAGCTGCTGAAACAATTGGTTTGCATAACCAAACAATTTCTGCACAAACTGTCAGAAACCGTCTCAGGGAAGCTCAACTGCATGCTCGTCGTCCTCATCGGGGTCTTAACCTGACTCCAGATCGTCGCCGTAACAGACTTGAGTGGGCAAATGCTCACATTCGATGGCGTCTAGCACGTTGGAGAGGTGTTCTCTTCACGGATGAATCTCGGTTTACATTGTTCAGGGCAGATGGCAGACAGCGTGTGTGGCGTCGTGTGGGTGAGCGCTTTGCTGATGTCAATGTTGTGGATCGAGTGGCCCATGGTGGTGGTGGGGTCATGGTATGGGCAGGCATCTGTTATGGACGAAGAACACAGGTGCATTTTATTGATGGCATTTTGAATGCACAGAGATACCGTGATGAGATCCTGAGGCCCATTGTTGTGCCATACATCCATGAACATCACCTCATGTTTCAGCAAGATAATGCACGGCCCCATGTTGCAAGGATCTGTACACAATTCTTGGAAGCTGAAAATGTCCCAGTTCTTGCATGGCCAGCATACTCACCGGACATGTCACCCATTGAACATGTTTGGGATGTGCTTGACTGGCGTATACGACAGCGTGCACCAGTTCCCACTAATATCCAGCAACTTCGCACAGCCATTGAAGAGGAGTGGACCAACATTCCACAGGCCACAATAGACAATCTGATAAACTCTATGCGAAGAAGATGTGTTGCACTGCATGAGGCAAATGGTGGTCACACCAGATACTGACTGGTTCTGAGTCCCCAGACCGCCAATAAAGCAGAAACAAAATGCACATTTCAGGGTGGCCTTTTATTGTGGGCAGTTTAAGGTACACCTGTGCACTAATCATGATGTCAGATCAGCATCTTGATGTGGCACACCTGTGAGGTGGGATGGATTATCTCAGCAAAGCAGAAGTGCTCACTATCACACATTTAGACAGATTTGTGAACAATGTTTGAGAGGAATGGTAATATTGTGTATCTGGAATGAAGTTTAGATCTTCAAGTCCATCTCATGAAACATGGGAGCAAAAACAAAAGTGTTGCGTTTATATTTTTGTTGAGTGTATAATATATATGCAGTGCAGGATCAGGTGGAGCTAAATACTTCATTCAGAACACTGGCCAGGGGTTCTGCCTCTGCAATCAACACAGCTCCACCCTGATGGAACCCTGCAACCAGAGTGGAACAAACACAACAAGCACTAGGCCCTGTGGCCGTCACAATCATGTATATATCTTTCCTAACGTATCATTTGCTGTCTGTAAATGTCTCCACACATAAAGACTTTGGTAGTTGGCTCCTATAGATCGACATTCAGTACATTTAATTTGAAGAGACAACAGTTTCTACAGGACCTGCCAAGAAAATTTTATGTGACAAACACACTAGACCATGTGGCCTAATGGATAAGGCGTCTGACTTCGGATCAGAAGATTGAGGGTTCGAGTCCCTTCGTGGTTGAGGTTTTATACAGGTATGAAACTTCTTCACCAACCTGTATCTGTGGTTTATCTGCAACTCACTTCCACTGCTACACTACTATGCCAGTTTGGAGTCGCCCTCAGAACCTGAGACCATCCTCCTCTTTCTCTTTTCTTTGGCACAGTCACCTGGGAGATTGAGGCTCTGATCCAGGTAACGGTCCTGATAACTGTCTGTCTTGATGGGTTCCCTCAGTGTGCAGGGTGATGGATGGGAGTCATATTCCCATTATTGCTCCTGAGGATATCCATGCTGACTATTTTTTATTTATTCAACATCTGTCCAGTCAGCAGTGTTCCCCATGATTGTGTCTGCTTTGCAGGTGTTTTGAGTTCATCATCTGATCACAGTGTGACATCATTAGTTTATAATATTGGACTTTTCCACAAAAGACATTATGTGCCAATGTGCCAATGTGAATTGGCACATTGGCACATTTATATACACTATTATTTATTTAATAGTTGTGATTGAGATATATATTTTGTTTTCTTCAACACGTTTCTAATACAGCTACAGTATCTCTTCTCTCATCTTCCTCACCTCTCTTCCTCTGCCTCAGTGTCTCCTCTCTTTCTAAAGCTGAGCTCCAGCTGACAGACTTTTCATTCTGTCTGTTACAGTTTTAGCTGTATGCAGACATCATCCTGGCAGACAATGGTCCACTGTAGCAGGATAATAGCAATACTTTTTAAATGGGCGTTCGTCATGTAACCATGTTCTATAACTCCTTAAACCAGCTGACTGCTGTCAGTCAGAGTGACTCAGCCTTCATGGATGAACCACACAGGTCAGAGAACACTGTCCTCAGACCTGCTGTTCAGTCTGTTATAAAGCTACGAGCACGTCACGCCCCCTCCCTGAACATGACCGGCTCGTCATCATCACTCATTCAGGTCAACAGCAAAATTAGCAAAACCCGCATAGTAGCAACAAATCCTGCTCCTCCGCTGCATGTTCACCTGAACTGTGGGTTCTGCTGTTCAGCAGCGAAACGTCTTTAAACCCTGTCTGTCTGTCTGTTTGTGTGAGGCTGCAGTGAGAGGGCCGTATGAGTTCTGCACACACGTTTCAAATTAAGATTAAGACTTTTCAATACTTTAAGGGCCTTCATTTTCCCACTATTGATTCATCAACTTTTAATACTTTTTAAGACCCCGCGGACACCCTGACCTCAAATGTCACTTTGTATAACAACTTCGTGCAGTGAAACTGAAAGTGTAATGTATTTTATTGTGTCAGCCTGAAACCATTCAACCATGTAGTGTGGTCCAAAGAGACTACACTAGTGTGCATGTGCATGGAGATCCAAATCCCAAACAATCCATGAACCAATAACACACACCGCAATTCATTTTTTTCACCACTAGATTTCCTACTCGAGCACTGTGTCAGAGAGTGATAAGAGAAGATAAGATAAGATAAAACAGTGGAGACTGCGACCTGAACACAGCGCCTTGGACCGCTCGGCCATCCTGACATGAACAGCGTGCTGTCCACAACAAGTTTGGAAAAGCTCAAGGATGAACACTTAATAAACAATCTGAAATCTTCACTGACACTGAAGTGGACAGACTGAGAGTGTGTCTGTCTATGCTATCTCAACAAGTCTTGAGCCAGAGATGAGATTTTTCATCTGGTCACCACATGATGAATCATTCTGACTATTGTAGTACCTTGAGATCTGCCTTTCCCAGGTGTTTTGTCCTTAAGGTGAAGCAGTCTCTGCCTCAGGGTGAAACTGGGTTTGAAATGTGCTGGGACGTTTTATCCTTTGCCTCCTCATTGCACACCAGTTGCTCTCGGTCCAGCAATTTTAAAATGACAGTTTTTGGAAGTGTCAGATGGACTGTGTCCTCAGACATGGAGGAGCATAAAGTGATCTTGGAGATGAAAAGAACCGTTGTTGGCAGGATTCGAACCTGTGCGGGGAAACCCCAATGGATTTCAAGTCCATCGCCTTAACCACTCGGCCACAACAACTAGGAAAAGGTAACAATGAAGAGTCTGATGACCCAGGTTGGTTCTGTCCATGAGTGCATGGTCTTGTCCAGGTTGTCCTGTCCAGTTTGGTGTTGGTGCTCCTTTACTTGTTTCCATTTCATTCGAAGGTAAATCTGCGCCGCCCAGAGTCTGACAGACAGCTATCACAGAAAGTTAAGTCAAAGTCAAAATTCCGGAATGAAAAGCATAAATCTAGAATAAGTGGCAGCATTCCAGTATAGACATCAGTATTCCAGAATGATAGGCAGAATTCCCTGCTCTCACTAATTTTAATTAATTTATTTGAATTAATTGCTGCTCTCACTGACACTTCTATCAGCAGTATTACTACACAGCTGGCTGCATGGCAGTGAATGACATGCTGATTACAAACACAAGTCCACTGTGATGGTTCACTTAGACAGGCACTGAAATGTTCTTCTTTGTGGAGCCTCTTCCAAACCGTGATCTGACAACTATTAAACATCCAAGACATGAACAATAATAATCAACCTTTCATTCATGTTAGGCTGAAAACACATCAGAAGAGTCTTCATCACTTTGTGAGATCAGTGAGGAAGAGTATGTTCCTCAAACAGAAAGTGAGACTTCAGTAGATGTCAGACAGCACAAGAGAAGCAGAAAGACTGATGTGAAGCATCAAGGTATCATGCTGAAGGTTAGTTCATACTTTTAGACCTTCCTCACTTTGTGAGGCCTCAAACAGTCTTTATGCTGCTAAATATTGTATTAGACAAATGGAAAAGAATCATTGTTGTGCTAATATCACCGATGGATTGCATCACTCTTTACTTCCTGTTTGTAGCACTGCCACATTTATACCAAAAGCCAGGTGGTCAGGTGACTCATCTGTTAGCTGACACTCCCACCGAGCCTCAAAACGGCTCTTCAGAAACAAACGGGTGACGTCACGGAAGCTCTGTCCATAGTTTTTAGTGTCAATGATGACACCCCATCCAAATTCTGAGAAGTTATCTGGGCAAGAGACACATCTGAAAACGTGTGTCGTTGTTGGCAGGATTTGAACTTGAACTTGATTTGAACTGAATTTGTAGACCCCAATGGATTTCAGGTAACATGAACCAATTAATCATAACATTCTGATCACTGACAGGTGGGCACTGATGATCTTGTTACCATGGTTGTCATGGTTTCAGCCAGGTATTTTATTTTGTAGTTCATTTTCTGTTTGTATTAGTTTTAGTTTTACTAGTCACTTCCTGTTTTATTTTGAAACTCGATCTTCCCCTGGTGTTTCAGTTCTGTTTACTTCCCCTTCCTCATGTGTGCTCCCTTCCCCCTCCTGTGATTACCTGCTCCACCCTAATGTGCTTCACCTGTGTCCAATTGTCTTCCCGCCCTCCTGTGTATAAAGCCTGTGTGTTTCCTGCCCCTTGTTGCCAGTTCGTTTTGTGAGTTATCCTGCGACACAGCCATCCAAGTAGCCTTCTGCTCTTGTGATTTCCCCAGTGAGTTTTCGAGTAAGTTTTGGATTTTCCTGTGTATCACCTGTTTTGATCGGACTACTGTTTTTGCCTTGCCCTTTGTGTTACCTCTGCCTCGCGGACTGAACTTCTGTGTACCGAACCTAGCCTGCAATAAAACACTGAGTTTGCTTTCACCGGCTAAGTCTGCATTTGTGTCCTCCCTCTAACAACCCCCTGACAAAAGCTGTGTCCCAATTCAGGGTCTGCATCCTTCGGAGTGCGCATTTTAAGGCCGCTTACGTCACAAAGCTGCGCGAAGGCTGTCCCAATTCGCCAAAAGTCGAAGGGTCCTCCAAATGCGTCCTCCAAATGCGTCCTCCTTTTGCCTGAATTTGGAGGACGCATCGCTACCATCCTTCGTGGCCTTAAATATCCCACAATGCTTTGCGGGCCTACTTTTTGTCCAATAGTACAACGACGGACCAAGCGAGCGGCAGCGGCAGGAGTGCCGAATTCACATTTAAATGTAAGTAAAGAGCATTAGTTCGAGAGTTTTAAAATGCTAGTAGTGACAGCGGCATTAAAAAAATGAGTTTCATATTTACAAACATGACGTCCTGTTGATACGAGGCGCTGTAAACTAAACGCTTTGATTGAATGTTGTTTCTTGTTGTTTACTGTAGTATAGTATAAAGTATAGTTCACGTGAGGAGCAATATTATCGTTATTATATCAAACGGTCATTCTGCCTGTTGGCATTTTGTTGTAGGAGGAGCAGAGAGAAACAGAAGAAACCTGACAATTGATAACAGAGGAGATGAGACTGGAGAGAGAGGGAGAGAGAGAGAGAGAGAGAGAGGGGGAGAGCAGAGAAAGAACGGACAGACCTCAGCTCATACAGAGGATGTGGACAGCAGTGATTTTATGTTCTGTGTTATTTAAATGTTACTTATTAAATTGTATATTAAATCGTTCTTGTCTCTGTGTTCTTAAACTCTTCTAACCTTGTTACATCATGTGTTTCATTACCTATTTATAATTGAAGTAAACTTTTGAACAACTTCTCAGTGGCCACAGTAAATCATTTATTGTTCTGTTATGTACAATATTTACAAAGACACAGAACATTTCTAACTATTTACCAGTGGGCATTATGAAAATGTACAGTTTATTATTTATAAAAATCAGCAGAAAATACTATTCACAAAGAACATATATATAAATGTTTGGCTGAGCAGGAGTCCTTGGTGCTGCTGGACTGGATGATGCCACGGTGAAGACCTTGGAGTCCTCTGGCTGTGAGTGGGACATCATCTGGGGGAGGGGGGTGCCTGTCTCCTCTGTCCACCACATCGTCCATCAGGGTTTGCAGAGCTGACGATTGGCGGCTGCCATGTTACTAAAGATGTTTTTAAAAAGGGCAAAAATAAAAATAATAACTTCCACAGAGCGGCTTCCAACGCAGCTTAAAATATGAAAAGCTATAAAATATGTATCCTCACCCTCCAAAGGTGATGATGGTCAGTACACCTCCTCCAGGACAGACAGCTGGTCCTGCAGGGAGCCCCACTCTCCTCCACCCAGCAGTAATTCTCTGGTGCAGTGACAGACCTGATGCTTAATGACACATTAAAGCAGTGGTTTCAGGGTTATTTGCAGGGTTCTTACACATTTAGCTATTTATTTAAAGTATTAAAATTACAGACCCTGTATCAAGTCTTACGATTGAATAAAATATAAATTACATTTAATCATATTTGTCTATCTACTGGTTATATATCTAGCGTTTGCTCAGTAACTGGTATATTAATTATGATCAATAATATGGTTAAACAGCAGCTTACCGTCACCTCCCCACTGCGCTCTCCCAGCCTGAAGAAAATGAGCCGTCACCGGTTTTGCTGCCGCTGGAGCCGCCTCTCCTCTTCCTCCAACAACAAATAAATATATTAAAATATTCCAAATGTCTAAATCCACACTGTTGTCCCGCTTGTTGTGTAGTCCGTGTTGTGTCGCTGTCGCTGCTTTTGTTTTTCCCGGGGCAAAATTTATGACGTCGCGCCACAATCAGGAAGTGATTTGAAGGCCAGACCGTCCCATTTACCAACGGTGGAGGATCCTCCGGAGGATCCTCAGGAGGACGCGGCCTCCTGAGACCGCGTAGGCTGCGTCCTCCGAAGGATGCAGACCCTGAATTGGGACACAGCTAATGTTAACTGTCAGTGGGTGGATATATGAGGCAGCAAGAGAACATTTGCGTGTGTGTGTGTGAAGGGGTGAATGTTTACTGGTGTATTAGCAACAACACGGACTACACAACAAGCAGGACAACAGTGTGAATTTAGAAACTTGCGGCACTCGCGGCAGCGCCACCCATTAGTCCTCTTGTGCCATCTCTGCTATCAGTTTATTTTATGCGTTTCTGTCTACATGGTGGTGTTTTTAAAATTCACTGCAGCTGTCTGCAGCGGCCTGATGCGCATACACACACGCAAACGTGTGCGCACACAAACACACATGCTGACACATGGGCGCACATACAGGTGAGCCCACTCCCAGCAGCAGAGTCTGTGTTGTTTTGCTCTCTGTTGCTCATGACATGCTGGGTTGACTTAACTCCATAGACTATGCTCAGATAAGCTATGGTAATTGAACTAATTTGAACTTGAATTTGAAAGTCAAAATTCCGCAATGAAAGGCAGAAATCTAGAATAAGTGGCAGCATACCAGAATAGACATCAGTATTCCGGAAGGATAGGCAGAATTCCCGAATAACAGTCAGTATTCTGGAACAGAGGTCAGTATTCCGTAACAGAAGTCAGCAAGACAGCATTCTGGAATGAAAAGCATTCCAGAATAAAAGAAAGTATTCCCAAATGAAAGGCAGAAATCTAGAATGAGTGGCAGCATACCATAATAGACATCCACCCACTCCAGAATAATAGGCAGGATTCCGGAATGGTAGACAAAATTCCGGAATTAAACCCCTAACCCGACAGCGGCCTGGGATGTCATGGAAGTCAGCATTCCGACATGGAAGGCAACATTCCGGGACAAAAGTCAACAAGACAGCATTCTGGAATGAAAAGCATTCCAGATTGAAAGAAATCATTCCAGATTGAAAGGCAGAAATCTAGAACGAGCGGCAGCATACCAGAATAGACATCCATCCATGCCAGAATGGTAGACAGGATTCCAGAATGGTAGACAAAATTCCGGACTTAAATCCCTAACCTGACAGCAGCCTGTGACGTCATCCAATCAGAGCCAGAGACTGAACCTCCTTTAGGGCAACAGTGGCAAAAAAAAACAGGAAGAACCCCTGTAGGTTTGGTGTAATGTCTCATCATATCAGATGAACTCATCCAATTGGCTTCTGTGGTCTGGGTTAGAATCTCAGTCAGTCAATGTCTCAAATGATTACTTATTTCCCCTCCAGAGGATAAATTATTTAAATGATTACTTATTTCCCCTCCAGAGGAAATAAACAGAACTGTCAGGAGTGGGATTTGAACCCACGCCTCCAGTGGAGACTGCAACCTGAATGCCAGCTGGCGAAGGATCGTCCGTACAATGTTGGAAAATGTTGGACACAAGAGCCAATCACAAGCCTTCAATTGCTGGAGGTGCACCCAATCAGCTAGCGCAGCGGTCCCCAACCTTTTTTGCACCACGGACCGGTATCATGTAAAACAATATTTTTACGGACCGGCACAGAAAAAAATATATAAAATAAAAACAAAGTGCATACAATGACAACTTACTCTTATGCTTAATTAGTGGGAGCCTTTGAGCTTTCTCAGCAATGAGGCGGTCCCATCTGGGGATAATGGGAGACAATGACACCCGAAGCGTGTTTCTTATGTCCAGTCCACTCCGTCATTTTGTTTTGGCCGTCATTTATTGCTTCTGTCCTTCTTGTTCACGTTTTCTTCTTTCAAAAAACTCCATGGCTTGTCTTTTAATGCAGGGTGCTTGGTCTTAAGTGCCAAAGCAGTTTTGAAGGCTTCGCCACATATCACTCAGAGCGGACTTGTGTGAGAATCACCTGTTGCAATAAATCCGTATTTTAAATAGGACTCCTGATATAGTCTTTTAAATGCAGGTTTCTTTTTCTTTGAAGGGGTAGGCTCCTCTTCTTCTGTCCCCTCGTTAGGTCTTTCCCCTTTCCGAAGAAGCTCTCCAAAGACGTTTGTTTTTTATTTATTTTTGCTGCTTTTAGGCTTAATTTTGGGGCCGTATCCCGTGACCGAGACAAGCGTCTGGGCAGGTGCTTAAAGGCACAGGCGGATGAATCTGATCGATTTATAAATGAAACAGCTTTCAGACTCAGATAATGAATAATATATTTTTTTGCTCAGTCGTTCTGTGCGGCCCGGTACCAAATGACCCATGGACCGGTACCGGTCCCCAGCCCGGTGGTTGGGGACCACTGAGCTAGCGGATTTCTTCCCCACTGTCCAACATTTCCAACATTTGACCAATCACAGCGGACAAATGTTGGAGCAGAGAATCAGTATGGCGCATACCGGTCGTCATTCATTCTGCACTAGCTAGCGAGAAAAACAGTCGGTACGGTAATTAAACACTTGCTACAGTGCCGTGTGACACTAGTTTAAGTTTGTGTGTGATGTAAACTCTTGTACTGTGTTGACGTTTTTATAGATTGATAGATTTGTTGAGTTACGGTCGTTACACAAAGTGGATTTTGCTTTTGCCACTCGGTGCTTACTAATGTTATTTAAGGTGCAGTGTTTAAACACCAAACCTGAGAATCAAAGTATTTCCACCCACGTTTAAGCACTACCACAGCACCGTTTAAGCACTACCACAGCACTACCACATAAGTTATTTAGATTTTTATGGTGTATGGCCATATAGAAATGTCTTCCTGTAAATAAACATTGTCCCTTAATGCTGCTTAAAGCTACGGCATTCTTTGTAATATTTTATTTTATATTTTATATTATATGTTGTGGTACACGGCGTGTCAGAGGACAGCGGGGGTCGGGTGATCTATTTTGCCAGCTGACATGCTGTGGGTGAAAGGAGAGAGACGTGAAGGACAGCGGTGGCAGACAGGAGAAGGAAAACGGGAAAACGGGGAGAGTAAGAGGGACCCGTGATTTGAAAAAAAAAATACGGACAATAACCATTTGTTTTTATGGACAAGGATCGCCCAGGGAGAGAGAGGATCCTGTGTGGGGTTCACCAGGAGGAGTTTTTTGTTTGTTTGCCTGTTACTTTTTGATCGGGACTGAAGGGACATTTATTTGTAAATATGGGTCGGATTACAGCGTTATTTGGGATGTAAGAAAATATGATTTTGAGTTAATAAACCCGAAACAGTCTCATTTCATGTGTCTGTGGTCTGTGTTATGCAACAAAGGTAAATAGAGTACAACATGGGAGAGTCCCTGCTTAATAGTAACACTCCGTTTACTTTAGGCAGACTATTAAAACGTTTATCCATATGTCCATTTGTAAAAATGATGCCAAAAATGTAGCAGATGCAGATCAACACTAGCATTCCTGTGGTCGCCGGTTCGAATCCAAGCTGTGGTCCAAAGTAAAATCCTAAGTATTTCAAAAGTTTGAAATACGTACATAAATTAGATATGTTTCCACAGCTTTCCTTTCTTTTTTCATTTTTCCCTTTTTCCCCTCTTTTTCCTCTTCTTTTCTTCTCCCCCCTTCTTCCCCATCTTAGACGGACGAATGTTCCCCAGCTTGAACGCAGCGCCTTGGACCGCTCGGCCATCCTGACATGAAAAGCGTGCTGTCCACAACAAGTTTGGAAAATCTCAAGGATGAATACTTAATAAACAATCTGAAATCTTCACTGACACTGATGTGGACAGACTCAGAGTGTGTCTGTCTATGCTATCTCAACAAGTCTTCAGCCAGAGATGAGATTTTTCATCTGGTCACCACATGATGAATCATTCTGACTATTGTAGTACGTTGAGATCTGCCTTTCCCAGGTGTTTTGTCCTTAAGGTGAAGCAGTCTCTGCCTCAGGGTGAAACTGGGTTTGAAATGTGCTGGGACGTTTTATCCTTTGCCTCCTCACTGCACACCAGTTGCTCTCGGTCCAGCGTTTTTAAAATGATAGTTTTTGGAAGTGTCAGATGGACTGTGCCAGGGTTTGGTCCTCAGACAGTCAATATAAATGGCAGCACTCTGACTGGTCAAGATGACCTTTTTCATAGAGCTCGTTGTTAACACATCAGACTTGTTAAGTGTAAACGATGGAGGGGCATAAAGTGATCTTGGAGATGAAAAGAACCGTTGTTGGCAGGATTCGAACCTGCGCGGGGAAACCCCAATGGATTTCTAGTCCATCGCCTTAACCACTCGGCCACAACAACCGGCAAAAGGTAACGATGAAGAGTCTGACGACCCAGGTTGGTTCTGTCCATGAGTGCATGGTCTTGTCCAGTTTGTCCTGTCCAGTTTGGTGTTGGTGCTCCTTTACTTGTTTTCCATTTCATTCGCAGGTTTGATTGTTCACACCTGTGATCAGTCATCAGCCAATCCTGCTGCAGCTTCCATCTAGTAAATGTGTCCAATGGAAGCTGAGCAACATGTCAGCTACACACATAGAAACACTACACATAGTTTGTCATATAAATAACATGGATTGAATCATGTTGTACAGTCAATGGAAACAAAAAGCACTGAGAGTGGTGCTGGTAGTGCAGCAGTGGATGGAGGCTGAAGTGCTGCCACCTAGTGTCAATATTTGGTATTAACTCTGACTACATATTCCACCTTTAACTCTCTGCCATATATACTGTGCCATGTGTGAAGTGATAATAAAATGTGAATGTGAATTTATTGTAAAGAACTTTACTTATTATCCCTGTTATAAGTGAGCAGTGTGTGTGTGTGTTTGATGGAGTGTGTAATGTCTGCTCAGTGTTACTGATGCTGCTGTGTGTGATCTGAAAACTGATCAAACTGTGATGTGTCTGATGCTGACAGAAGAATCAGAGGTCAGACAGTCGGATCCTCCTCTGTGACACCTTTAACATCATATCAGAAATCTCTGTCTGCTTCTGGTACATGCAGCTGATCACCAGCAGGGGGCTCACTGCTTTGCTGTCACTCAGGGGGCCTGTTCTGTCTGCCACTGGGATATGATGAGGTGAACTTCAGAGTTTGAATGGATTTCATTTGTCATGTGTTTATGATCATTTTATGAATCAGCTCAAATAAAGGAGACTCACTGAAGTCACAGTTTAGTGTTTTAATACTTATACACACTTATTTTGAAGCTGCTATCAACTTGATGAGTCTTCCTGTTGAAGCACGAGGCAGGACGTGTGTCAGAACATCCATGAACTGAGTAGATTAAGAGGAAAAGCTGATGTGTCACAGCTGCTGGTTGTGTTCTTTCAGTGTCTCCATCTTGATGAAATGAGGCATTTTACTTCCTCCAAGTAGAGTGGACCTGGCTCACAGAGTGCTGCTGCTGTCTCTGTCTCTCTGTGAGCAGCATGTTAAACAGCAGGCTCTGAATAGTGACGTCATGATGTCACAGTCACATCAGTCTAATCTCCCAATCTGAGAGAGAGCTGTCATCAACAGCAGGAAGTGCAGGAAGCTCATGGTGTGCAGGCCTCTGATGTGTGGAGGCTGTCGGCTTGTAGCAGCCAACAAGAAGGGAGTTTGTAAAAGTTCTCTGTAACTTTAGATGTGAGGATTCAGAAAGAACTTAGATCAGATATGTGCAGCACTTGTGCAACAGATACTCCAACAGTGACAGCTCTTCTGAAGAAAGCCTGAGGAGCTGAGACCTGGATGAGACACTGATACAGCTTTGCTCTGCTGACAGGAAGGATGAAGGCTGACCACACACACACACACTGACACACACACCCACATATAGACACGTGCACATATATACGCAACACACACACCAACACACACACTCTTACAGACATGCACACACATTTATTGTCACACCGGCTCAGAAAGTGTGACACATTGGGGAGGACAAACACAACTTTAACCGTTTGACCATTTTATTGAAGAAAGAACAGTAGTTGTACACCAACAATTGACAAACAAGGAAATGTGCAAACAAAATACACCGCCATGCCTGCAGCAGGCTGGAGAGAGAGCAGCCCTCCTAGTAGGCCAGACAGGGAGAGAGAGAGTGAAGCAAACAGACTGGGAACTCTTAAACCGTCTCCAGCTCGTCAGCACAGGAGAGCTGCATAAGCTCAGGATCAGCTCCACCCAGCAACCTCCTGCACACACAGGGCAGAGACAGCAGCAACAACACAACACTCCCTGAGAGGCCAACACAGGGCCACAATATAGACACTGACACACACTAACACACAGACACATGCACACACACATATACAGACACACACACACACACACACAATACACTGCTTCAGACACACACACTGCCTGCTTCAACTGTGGAAAGGCTTCCTGTGCATCAGTACAACAGGCTGTTGGGCCTTTGCAGGATCCTGCAGGGTCGACCCCAAAGTTCAGACTCACAGTTCATAGCAGGACTGAGCTGGATGCAGTCACAGCTCCTCACTGTGTGCAGCAGCTGGACTGAGCTGAACACTGGACTCAGACAGATTCAACATCCACACGTCAGTCACTGGAAGCCTTCAGAATGCTTCTCTCCTCACTCAGCTTCCAGTCCAGATCCAATACCTTACTGCAGGTAGTGACGGACCTGTCAGCTGTGTGTTAGAAATGCATGAATAAACAGCAGCTTCATGTTGATGCAGGACGTATGAGGTCGGAACACTGATGAGATGAAAAGATTCAGAGGAAAAGGCAGAAAGAGCAGAGCTGACAAGTCACATGACTGATGCACTGACACTCTCTCTAGTCAGCTCCTCCACCAATCAGGCGCTGCCTCGCTGCTCATGCAGCCAATCAGGTTGTAGCAGTACATTTAAAGCTTTCCTCTCTCTGCTGTCAGCTGTCATTCCAGATCACCTTTGAGAGCAGAACCCCCCAGAGGGCTGGACCTGACTGCTGTGCTGATAAAGACCTGAGGAAGACTGTTTGGAGGACACACAGAGTGGACATGGGTCACAGAGTGCTGCTGCTGTTTGTGTCTATCTGGAGCTCCGGTAGGACTCTGCTTCCATGACGGACGTCTTTATAAGAGCTGGGAGAAGAGTGTGTGTGTTTGCCCTGTTGTGGCTGCTGTCAGCTACAGGGAGACATAAACACAGCGTGAACTGAATCAATATGAATTAAAATGGAGGAAACCTTTATTTGACCCACAATGCAGAAATTAAATCAATACATGTAACATTCAATGAAAACATGTGGCAATAAATGAATGACTAATATGCCACCATATGAACGATCTGGCACCGCCTGGCTGCGGCTCCAAGCAGATGAAGGGAGGTTGGTGAGAGGTGATGAGGTGATGATCTGTTGCCAGAGACAGGTTGATGTGGCCACACTTGTGTGAAACCAGCCTGTCCAGTTAGGATTAACACTGATTGTGAATCAGTTTCAGCTGCTGTTGTGCAAATGGAGCAGACAACAGGTGGAAATGAGAGGCAGTTATCAAGACAGCCCCTATAAAGGAGAGGTTCTGCTTCTCAGGAGGGTCACACCCTAATACAAGACCACTTCCTGTTATGCAACAAACTTTATGATTCAATGTTGAGCTAATGCCACAGAAAGACATTTCTCCAGCTGCTAGACAGCAAGCCTTATCTAGACATGGAGGACAGTCTCCTCATGGAGGACAGTGATATGTGTAACCCCCGCTACAAAAAGACTTGTAATGATAAAAAAAAAAAATAAGTAGGTCAGTAAAAAGTTAAGTTTAATAGTTAAATAATTCATGACTTTTTGTGATGAGAACGAAAATAATAATAAATATTTAAGTTGTCATTAAGTTATTAAAGTTGTCCAAGACAAGTGCCCCTTCCCCACCCACGAAGCGGCGTAGCAGAGCACAGCCTCACCAGGTGGAGCAGACGATGCAGCGGCCATTAGCTGAACAACATCTGAGGATATTTGGGAGCTAGCAACAACTGAAAGACATTACAATTAGTAAAAGTCTTCATCTTTCCTTACCAGACCTGGGTGTGGATTACATAAGGATTAAATACACTAACAGGACGAGTTTTGGCCAGGTTTTATTTTTCCCCCGGAGAAGAACCGGAGTTTTGTACTTGAACCTCGGAGATCCGAGTGGCGAGCCAACCCATGGAATGTGGTGCCTAGGACCGCTAAAAGGACTGCACGTGGTACCTTCTTCACCATAAACTCACTGCTACATCAAGGTCGCGGTAGGAGTTGGAATTTTCTTTGGATTTATTGGACTTTAAAGGAGCTGTGTGTAAACCCAGACACACACTGATAACGGACATTTGGAGTATTTACTGAGCAGATGGACATTGAGAAAATTTCTATTATTGCTTTGTAACCTCTATTGTTTTGATTTTGATACTGTCAACGACTTTAACTGATTTGTGTTGGTCAATTTAAAGGGACATTGTTGATATTGAAATGTGTATTGGGTGAGGAATGTAAACCTATGAGCCAGTTAAATTCCCAATTTGGATGAATAATATGTTTATTACCCAAAACCAAAGAAAAACTAGATCGATCGGTTGTTAGATAAAATCATACTAGAGCAGAAGAACTCAAAACCTTTGTTTCAGCTTTAATACAACACTTAAGGTGGAATGCAACTCAGAGGGAAATTTTAAAGGTACCTTAACACTATTAAGTGCCTGAAATGTTTTTGTTTGTTTGTCTAATTTTGTAGTAAATTGCCGGCTTTTTATTTAAACTTTTCTTGCTCTGATTCTCATTTTACACCTACCCCTCCTACGAATCTAGAACTGGTCCTGTAGCTTATTCTCCTCTGCCTAACAGTATAGGTGCTACACAATGGTTTCTCAGCCGGTGTGTCGCCAAGTGGAGAAAAGTGGTTCAGTACTGGAAGTGGCTGCTGTTGAACAGGCCTTTATGCATCTATATGAACACCTTCAGAGACGAGGTGTCAAATAAAACAATTGTTACTTGAAAAAAATGTCTGTGAAATAAACTGGTTTTATTGGAGACTTAAAGGTGAGTTCATAAACTTACACCCAAAAAAGAGAAACTCAAATAACAAAAGAAATAACATGGAAAAAAAACTGTGAATCCAGGAGAACAACTGCAGACACAGAGTGAGACAGGAACAAAGAGGACACACAGAGTGAGACAGGAACAAAGAGGACACACAGAGTGAGACAGGAACAAAGAGGACACACAGAGTGAGACAGGAACAAAGAGGACACACAGACTGGAACAGACACACTGACCAAGGACCAGGAGAAACTCGGGGATTATATACACAAGGACACAGGTGAGAACAGCCGATCAACATGGAGTGGAAGCAGGTGAGCTCAGTCAGAGGGGAGGACTGGGAGTGTCTGGAGGAGCACAGGAGAAGAAGCAGCAACTACCAAGAGCCCTGAGCACAGTGTTCAAGAGTTCACAAGACACAGGTGACAACAATCATGGCGGAGCAGCTGACCACCAAGGAGGGAAACACAAGAGGAAGGAAAGAGTCCTTTCACAATAAAACAGGATATCCAACAAAACAACAAAGTACATGAAGCAGGAAGATGGAGGACTTAAAGGGAGACAAAGCTGACACAGCTGGCATCATGACATTAGTAACAGTTCAAATGCAGTAAACATGCTGCAGACATGTGTTCATAGATGAAGTCAAACATCAAATGTGCCGTCCCATTCACCTAAATGTTACTAAGAAGAGGACTTCCTGCTGCTCCTTAAACATGATGGTCTGCTGTGGGTCATGTCTTTGTTCTGCACATGTACAGCTAACATCTCCAGTGTTACACAAACACATCATGTGTTCCATTAGGAAAGCATGTGGAAGTCCCAAACCAGCTGTTTCCCATTCAGGGAATTGGAATCCTCTGGATGGCGCAGCCTACTACCCTGCTACCCATTATTAATCATTTACATTTTTTCATTTCAAAATGAAGTAAATAAAACACATTTGGTTTGTTGTATAATAGTCCGCTTTTAAGTCACATAATCCTATTTTTTACGTTGTTTCAAGTAAAGATAATTGCATTGACTTTAGTTATTATGTTGTAACTTCAGCGCTGACATACCTGAACCAACACCTTGAGACACCAGAACAAGAAGGTGAGGTTACCTTGCACATGCATCAGACGGATGGAGCTCCTTCACTCTGTTGGTTTCTTGCTTCTCTCTTTAAACAGCTTGTAAACAGCAGCTTCCCTGAGGGGAAACTCAGGTAATAAGTGATGCTGCATCAGCTCTCACCTGTTTACAGCTCTGTCCCTTCATCCCTTCCTAGCAGACTTCACTCACATTCAATCTCTAACGATGGGCCGTCAACTAGTCCTGCACATGGCCCAGACACACTTTCTGGTTGTTAACTGACCATTAACCAACTATAGGGATCTTAGTCACGGTAGCTCCTGCAAGATCCACCCACAGAGGTCCTGAACACATAAAACTCAGATTCCAACCAGAGCAGTAGCAGAACTGAAGAAGCCACTCGGGGGAGTGGGAAACATCTTCAAAAACAGTCCTGGAGTCCAGCTGCCTCGATTTAAACTCTTGGAAATGACTCTGACCTGATGAATGAGAGCATCCACAGATATACTTTTCTACTTACATTTACTCAGTTTCGTTAGTATATTTAAATAATTAGTTTCATGTTTACTTAATATTTTAAGTGTAAAAATGTTTCACCACAGACGTTGAGTAGAGCCTACTTACAGTTTTTAGAGTGTATATCAGTTCACTGTGCAGCATAGTGCTCATGAACAGTGAGCTGCTGAGACACACCGACATGTGGACTTTGCTTCTTTAGGGAAAACATTGAGATGCATTTTCACACAGGTTGGTTTGGTCCACTGACCTCTGCACTTAGGAGGCCAGTGCCTTATCCATTAGGCCACTGGGGCTAACATGTGCCTCCTCCATGTGTGTTAAGGTCTTCCCCTTCCTGGGTGATTCACAGGGGTGTGGGGTCAATCAGAGGTGCTGTAACACCGCTGTGATTTGGAAGATGTACTCCAGACATTGACAAGAATTCTTAAAATAGGTCTTGGCTCTGTAAGACTAAAATGCAACTTAAAACATTAAATTAATCCATTTTGTTCTAAAACCAGAAATGAAAAACCACTAATTTAAGATTAAGTAACTTAAAATTAGAATTTAAGTCTATCTACTAAATTACCTTTAGGAAATGACACCTTAATCTGCACAAATGTAGTTAAAATAAGACATCATTCCTTAAAGCAGTATAACAAATATAAGTGAAGTGGTCTTAAATCAAGACACCAAAAGTTTTTCATTCAATATATTGTATTTAATTCAAAACAGGACCACTTCCACATTCCAAAAAACATCAACAACAAATGTGACGAATGTGATGAACTTTTCTTTGAAAATCAAACACAAGCTTCTACAAACAAAGGGGCTCACTCACTCAGGGAAGGACTTCCACTCACCAATCGCTTCTTTGTAGTGGGAGGTCAAATCCTGCTCATGGACTGAATGGTTGTGTACCTCTGTTTGCAGTACTGACAGGAGTGTAGAAATGCACTTTGGGTATGTGCAGGGCATAGTAATATGCCATGAGGTAGAGAAGTCCCTCATTAAGTCTGTCCATGGTGAAGCTGCTCACTGGAGTGTTTCCAACGGCGATCATGCAGTTGTCCTCAGAAACAAGCAGAACAGGAGAAGACAGGCCCCGCTGCTGCATGAACCCATCAGGATCCTCAGAAGTCTGGATGACACAAATAAATGAAGAAGATTAGAAAAACAGAACTTTGACCTGGATGAGGACATTAGTGAAATTCTATGGTCACAATAAATCCCCTTAGCATTCAGCACTGCAAATGCTGACTGCAGCACAGCTAGAGCCAATGAAGTCAGTACTACATTAAGCACACTGTAGAAAACACTTCCCCTTCCCCTGGAACTTTGGAAATGATCAAAGTTTATCTCAAAGTAACTAAACTAAATATAAAATGTATGAAAAACAGGAATATATTATGAACAATCTTACCGAAAGGACATGGAAAAGAGCCTGGCTGCTTGAGCCCAGTTTCTTTGGTGGCATAGTGCTGGACGGACAGAGCAGTGGCAGGGCTCTGGAGACAGCTGTGATATGCTCCACTGGTTGAATGGAAAAGGCACAATACAACGTGGTACTATAAGTAACTGTAACATAAATAACTGAGACATTATTATGTAAAAAGAACTAAATGTTTCATGACTTCACCTCCATTCAAAGTTTTTGGAGGCTTCATGGCCTTCTTCATCACACCATAAAACTGGACCTTTTCCATCTGTTCTGCATCTCTGATATGTGCTGGAAGTTGGTTGGTTGGAGAATTGGCTGCAGCTCGTCAAGCACCTGAAAAACAGATTCAGTGAAGAATTAAAAAAAGTCTAACATTCTATCTAAAATGATTCACCATCAGGCCAAACAAATCTATAATGTGTGAGACATATGAACATTATGCTATTTATGTCAGGCTACAAACTGAGTCATGTGAACTAAGTGGGACCAACATTACTTACGTGATCCAGTTCCCTGAAACAAGGGTAAGCCTCTAGAATCCTTTAAGACGTCAGAGGTGATGAAGCGTCTTCGAGACTCGGATTCAAGGTTCAGCAATTGAGTTACTGCAGCTTTGTTTGGCTTTTTGGACTTGTACATTTCTTGGAGGGTCTTGTAGTGTCCTGCTTGGATTTTCTGGCTGTCCAGACATCAACTGAACAAGCTGAAGACATTACAGGGACATTATGATGGAAAGAGGACATGAGATATCCAAACAAGCAAGTTGTCAGTATAATAAACTGAGTAAGTGGTAGCATTAATTCATTAATGTTTGTGTTACTTGATATAAAAGTAAAATATTGGACCAGAGTACAGACACTCTTGGACACATAGTGAAACATTCCAAAGCTGCTGAATGTCCAGAATGTGCCATATGAATGAACTCAGCCAAAATTATATTTAATACAATTCATACATTCTTCATCACTGCTGTCCCGTTCTGCACTGGGGTGCTGGCTCTAGGTGACACTGGGATGCCCATGGAACTAACAGGAGAATGTTCCAGAATAATGGTGGATGCACTGGAATCTGCAGAACTGACTTCTTGCCGTGGTTTCTTGGAAGGTGGAACTTTGGTCTTCCTTGGACTTTTCACATTTGAGAGTCTCTTCATGAGCTTTTTGGCAACATGCTCCTGCAAGGCATACATAGTAAATGAAGAAAAACTTATACTGATGGCATGCACCTCATGTTTGGCAGGGTATCTGGAGTCCTCTGTGGCTCTTGCGATGGAGATCATATCAGTCATAGTGTTTCTTATGAGTCGGCAAAAGAGCTCCTTGGATAAGGTCACATTGTGCTCAGTTCCCAGTCCTTTCTGCTCGAAGTAGGAGCGTCGCACCTGTTCAAGCTCACTGTCCGTGAACACCATGTATTCTGGGTTGGACATAGTCACAAATTTAGAAGTATTTGCCTCCTCTTTTGGAAGGTCACTGCCTCCAGTGGGGGAGATTGATGAATTTCCGGAGCAGTATCCACCTAAAACACATTTACACAAACATTTATTGAGCATTTTTGTCATAGTCACATTATCATTTTGGGGAATGAAAAAAAACACTGAAAGTGAAAATAACTTTTTAAAAAATGTATTTGAAACAGATAGTGATATTGAACCATGTGCTGTTTATCAGTCCTGTTATACTGTGACAGACAGATCTGACCTTTTCATTTTGATTCACTACAAGCCATATAGCCCGGCGCCTCCAGAAATGTTCAGGACCAGGAAAGAGGTCTTTAACGTCATCTCGGGAAAGCGATGGGATCAAGTCTTCTCCAATATTAGCAGCTGTAAAACAGAAAAGTTAGTCAGGGCCAAGAAACAGAGGTTATCATTAAATTCCTTCAGATTTTTACATAGTAGGTGAGGATATTTTGTCAGCACCTGTTTCCACATTTTTTATTTCTTGCTACTTCTACTTCAAGAGTAGTATGTGAACTTAACATCATGTATTCATGTCTTACAAATGACCAGTTGTTGCTGTATTTTCAGTGTTTACAGTCCTTGACATTGAGAGAATGGCCCCACAGCTCAATGAGACATAAGCTATTACTAGATTAGTCCGTTTTATGTGTTTTAGCTGCTAAACTTTAGCCGCGAATCCACAACTTGTTAAGCTAGGCTAACTACATTAACTCACCATTAACACCAGCACAACATCAAAGTAACCCTTGTAGCATACCTCTGACTGTGGCAGGTGTAACCTCGTCCAGTTTGTCCATTTTATGAGTCTGACATCCACAGTTTGTTGAGAATTATGATTTCACAGCAGCAGCAGGTAACCTCTAGCTTAAAGTTTAGCTTCACGGACTCCAAGTGGAAAAAAACGCGACAGGTGGAATGTACCATATTCCAAGAGGGAGCGGGGAGGGGCACTAAGCCTAAATACGATTAATTTGCATTTGTACAAACTATATTCACGTAAATAAGGTCATATTACTTCATAATATATCGGCATATCTGGATAATTGATAAATAGTAAGTGGTTTCTGTTGTTATAAGACATGGAATTGTGGTACGTACCTTCATCATGACGTGTCAGCAGGTCGGCTTCATGCAGAGCAGGCAGCTAGCTGCTAGCTAAGGCTAAAAACAGGGAATGATTTGGCGCTGTGTTATCTGCTTTGTGTTTGTAGCTCTCACTCTCAAGTCTTTACTGAGTCATATAAATACTGCTCATAGTCGTAGTCCGGACTTTGTTTGTGGAATTGATGGATGCACCAAAGAATATGGAGTCTACAACTCACTATGGTCACATTGGAAGAAACCACCGCGAACACCTTGAACATGGCAGCAACCATTCACAGGGAGAGAAGACAACAGCAGCTTCATCAGGTGAACAGAACCGTGTGGGCATACAGTCCAGCTGAGCGACGGGGGAAACCAGTGAGCGAACGGATGAAGCAGGGCTGGAAACAGGGGGTCATGTCTTCCTGTAGACTCTCTGCATCAAGTCAGTCAGAGGTGAGTCCTGTCCAGTTTAATAACAGCATCATGTTTTGTGTGGAGGAACAGTGATTTTCTTTTTAAGGAGGACATCAGGTGTAACCGTCTGACCAGACAAGCTACTGCTGTTATGTTGACTGCAAGAGAAAGCACCATCTTTCACAGGTCTGTCTACATACAACATTATTACATCTGTTTTGATTTGTGGCTCTGTTGATTATCTGCATGTCAAGGACAAGCCTAACTCTCACTGAATGGTGCACATCTGGGCTGATGCCTGCAATTGAAAACATTGTGTTTCAAATATTGTGTATATATATTGAAAATAAAAAATACATTTACAGTGACCCTATTAGTCAATGAGCTGCAGCATATTTCTCTATGAGATGTGATGTTTAATAATTCCTTGTATTTGCTCTCTGCTATCTAATTAGGATTTGAATGTACTTTGAATGCCTTAATAATGAGTTAAATAGCATCATTGTGTGGATGTTAATATAATACACTTTGTAATAGAGATTGCATGCTAATAAATTAAAAACATGGACTGCTTGTATTTAATTTGCTCTTATTTCTTGTCTGTTCTGCAGAGGTGTGAATGATGTCTTGGCAGCAATGCAGCAATATCAAGCTCTGTTGGTGACTAGTCTGAGGAGTCAGCTACAAACTGTATTTCAACATCAGGGAAGTGAACTTGAAAAGGAAGCGTTGGCAGTATTGGACCGGATTGAGGATCCATTCACATCTGTTTGGACAGCATACAGGCAGGACAATGTGATTAAGGACAATGTCAAGTGTGTGGAGTCAGAGGAGCTTTCTGTTGGCTATACCGCCTGCTGCAGAAAAAAGGGACAAAAGGGTTCTTGCCACAGTTCCTGAATGTTTTCATTACATACCTCTGATTACAAGTTCAGAACAGTTATTGTCCCATCCAAAAGTGTTAGAACTGACAGTTAGTTGCCAGTGATTGAATGCCAAATTTGATTCTTCCACCTGTTGAATGTCCACTCAGTGAGCAGGATATGGCAGGCCTTAGGGCAAGTATTGATGTATTGATTGTTTCACAATAAAAGAACACTTCCTGAATGCACTGACACAATAGGTTAGCAGACATTGTAATGCTAAAAAGCTGCACTGCAGTCATAATTAAACTTCTCAGGAGCAACAGTAACATCTCATCTGTGGTCAGTGAGATGTGTCCCTGAATGCACCATGTCTCAATCAATCTTTTTGTTATCACAACCACTTTATTGTACTTGTTGTGACAATTACAATTACATTACTTGTAATGTTACAGTTGATACTAAAACTACACCATGATGTATCATTTATATGTAAGATACTCTGTTACTGAATAAAACTCAACAAACCAGTAATTTGTGTTAGTGTCCCTATTTGGACATATTGCAACGGATTAGACATGCATGCCTATTTTAATCAGAACAAAAGACTAAAACTGTTGCACAACATTGAAAATGAACATCTGAGGAAAAATTAACATAAGGTTGTAGTTTATCCTTTGAAAGACAAATTCAGTTTACATTATACATTGGCAAATTCCTGGCCCAAATAAAAAGCCTCAATGAGAAGCTTTTTGAAGTCGGAATAACACTTCATGTGTTTCACAGGAAACACTACACTTTTCAAACATGCAGACACAACCGGGTAGCAGACGTTGTGCCTTCCATAATCTGCCTCACAGTCATGATTAAACTTTACAATAAGTGCGAAATCCTTCTTCTCTGATGGAAGCGGAACATGACCTTGCCCTGTGATCCACTGTAAAAACTTAGCAGGTGTGAAGACAGGTTGGCCATCAATGTCATCTTGATGAGCCAGTCCTCCATCTATGGAGTCAATATGAAAATAAGTGTTACATTACAATGTGTTTTTTATTTACATCTAAGTAGTTGTTTAATATAAACAAAGGAGGGCAGATCTCCCTTGTGAGCCAGGTTGTGCTCAAGGTTTCTTCCTGTTAAAAGGGAGTTTTTCCTTACCACTGTCCTTACTTCCTGTAAAGCATTTTGATTGTAAAAGATGCTATATAAACAAAATTGAACTATAAGAAATACCTTCAGCCTCATACAGGAAGTCTTGCAAAAAGTTAATTATCTCCAGCTCCATCTGATGCTTAGTAGAATCTTTCTCACTCAGTTGTGGCTGAATGGAAGCCAAGACAAACTCAGCACTGACCTAGGACGACAGAAAATACAGGTATCAGCTTTTAAGTTTTATACATTTCTAGAAAGTTTTTCTTGTTCATAATTATAGTAACTCATGTTTGTCTTTACCTTTCTGTCTTCCATGGGAACAAACAGGGGCTGGCAGATATCTGGGTACTGTCTCATCAGTGAAAGAAGGTTGTACAGCTTCAAGCCTTCTTGTAGTTGTTCCATCATAGGCTGCAACCTCAGCACCGCGTGAAGTACGATGGCACTAAAACAGTAGAGAGTACACAATCTTACTCATGTACCTATTAACTACACCAGTGCGTTCATAAACAAACGCACATTAGAACATACCGAACAATGGAATCCTTATTTTGAATGGAGATCACACCAGTGTATCCACAGTTTAAGATTTCAGCAGTTAAGTCCCTGATTGAATCTTCAGTTGACATCGCAACCTAAAAGTGAAGAAAGGATCAATCCAATACTTCCATCACATAGATCCTATACCTGGTCAATTAAACTTTTCAATTGGACATCTGCAACAGCATCACTGGTGAGAAGAGTTGGGTTTATCCGCCCACTGCACAGGTATTGGTAGGTCCACGGGCTGAAAAAGGCAGGGGCTGGTCCACCTTGTGCAAGGCTGACAGCAATAATCTCGCCTACAGTCCTATTAACACAAACCAAACATAAGTGAATGTCATGCTAAAAACATTGATTTGTTTCTCTTTATCCGCTAAGAACATAAGCACACCTGTAGAGGCCACTGTCATAGTCATTGAGAGAATACCGGGGGCTCCTCTGATGTGGCGGTCCATCAAAGAAACGGCTCTCGATCCCTGCCACCATTTCTATACACAATTACAAACACTTATGGTCATAGTCCTAGCATGCATTCATTAACATGATGAGCCAAAATCTGCAAAGGAAAACTTACTCTACATGTCTGGCATTGTGCTTTTGGCATATTTTGGAATTCAGTGGCATCTGAAGGCCTCCTCATTCCAAAATCAATCCCTCCTCCACATAAAGTCAAAAGTTATAAATTCACCTCATTAAATGAGCGGTTGTGTGTAATGACGCAGCTCACCAGCAGAGGGCGTGTGACGGAGCAACAAGCAGGAAACTACAGGGGAGAAGAGACACCAGCATGTGTGGAGGTGTCCTCTTTTCGAGTAAAAAAACAGAACATCTAGCTATTACCATTCCTGATATATGAGCGGCTTTGTAAGACATATGCTCTTATGTCATATACAACATGGTCAACTCCAAAATAATCAAGATAATAATAATAAACAAAATATTGGCCCAAATTATAGGGGGGCTTTGGATTATTTTAGGGAGGCTGAAGCCCCCCTAAAATAGGGCTAGCGACGTCCACGGTATTAAATAATAATGATTAAAATATTTAGTACCTTATACTTGCACAACGTGTACCTAATACATACATACAGTATTGACTATAGTATAATGATAGGAGATGTTAATACGATATTAACCAGTAATGTTACAGCAAATAGAAATATAAGAAACGACACTAGTAGATATGAATTATTTCACATAATGGCAAAATATAATATAGCTGATATGTGGAGAGTCCTCAACCCCGGCGTGTGCGACTACTCCAGGAGACAGCTAGTTAAAGGAACACTGACACAAACCAGAATTGACCTGGAAATATCAGAGAGTGATTTAGACATAAAATAAATAACTATATAGAAATGATTAGAAACGAAACAGATGAAGGAGATGATCCACTAGTATGGTGGGAGGATGTTAAAAATCAACTGAATCAGTTAACCATACACTGGAAAGATAAGATAAAGAAGATGAAAACTGGAGAAAGATACGCTTTGACAGAAATGTAATCATGGATGTGGCTGTTCCCCAGCGCTGGATAAAGGAGACAGCCAGCCCAGACTGGAGAAACGTGTGCCTTCTCCTCTTTGCAGGGCGGGGACCTACAGGAAATCAGTGGATTACACGACGGTACTTTAAGTGTTTTTCACTCTGCTGGATAAAACAAGTCCCATAAAAAATCACTGTGTTCTTACAACAAAGATCGTATTTAATTAAATTAAAATTTGAAACCTTTATTAGTCCCACAATGGGGAAATTGCTTAAGGCAGCCAAGAGCGCCGTACAGTGAGTACAGTGGAGGCTATGCAGGTAAAGTGTCTTGCCTCCAGGAATCCTAACCGCTAGACCATATGGGAAGACAAAAACTTTACAGCAGATGTCTGACTTTCTCCGGACCCCTGGTCTCATTGTGTGGTCATGTTCACATGTGTGACGGTGAATAGTCATTGCAGTGAGAGCTCTTACCGTCAATACAGCATCTTTGATCAAAGCTAAAGTTTTTGGTTCATGTCAGCAAACTGGACAGAAAGCTGCACGCTGCAGGAGACAGAAAGGACAGAGCAGCCGGACTGATGGGGGCCAGAGTCCGAGGATGAAGCCAACTGCTCTGCTTCCCTCTGGTGGTCATATGTTGAAATTGCAATAATTCATCACTGATACAGGGTCTGCTATAGCAACACAAACATGTTTAAATGTGACTAAATATCCTGTAGGTGTGAATTTGAGTGTGAATGGTTGTTTGTCATGTTATTAGTGCTCTGTGCTCCCCCACACATCATAAGCTGTGATTTATTTGCATGCTTTAAAGAAGAATTTAGTAGTTTCAGAGTTTGTGGAGCCTGAGAGTTTGATGTTATATTTGATCTTATCTGTCTTGTTAGTGTTTATTTCCCATTGAAGCTGCGTGAAACCCACTGTTTGCTGATATTAGACATCATTCAAATCAGACTGTAGAAGACAGAGGGGGACACTTCCAGCGATGCTGCAGGCAGTGTGAGAGTTTGGTGCACATCACATGAGCTCAGAGCAAATGTGTGGATGTGTTCAGTGGCCCTTTGGCATTTGGGCAAACCTTAAACTGAAGATTTCTTCAGCATGGTTACCGAGCAAGACCAACGAGCAAGTCTCCATTTCTAACTGTTCAACACAGTTTCTCAGCTTCACTGGGCTAGGGAGCAAAATACAGACATTTATCAGACACAGCAGCCTCAGAAATCCTCCAACCAAAAGCCTACCAGCATGACAGACTGCAGCACTTGTAAGCATTTCCCTTTCACAAAGTATTTTGTAGACATGAAGTTACAAGTATCTGTACTACAGACATCTGGCGAAACAGCTTTAAGGCTCACTTTTTGGCATGATCACTTTTTGGCACAACACTGGCAAAGGTTCACAAAACTACATCTGAACAAGCCACAAGACTTGAAACAATGTCCTATACACAGGTCAGACCAAGCTATGTCTGCTAAGAACCAATCAGATATACAAGCATGATTTTATTTTGATCTGCAGAAACACATGACTTTGAATTAGATAAGCATATACAGTTCAACAATCTCTCCTCAGTGGTTTTGGATATGGGGTTTTTGGGGTCTGGCTGCTCAAATTTAATTAAAAAATAATTCTAGCTGTAAAGTATTTTATATGGAAGTCTATCAGGACAGAAACTATTTTGGACCAGCTACCAAGTGGCCATGTAAGGAACTGCAGATTTGCTGTATTATGTTGTTACCTGGTAAAGACTACAGTGTTTATTGATTTTTGTTTGTTTTTAGCTTTACATAGATACTTTCTACCACTGACAGTTTAACATGACCATGGGACTGAATTTTGGTCATTTGAGGGACGGCAGTTCTTGATTAGCCTGAGAACCATTTGCATGAATAATTATCTATAGACATGAATTTTTGTTTATTTCTGCTGTTGACATTTGAACATAAACACCTGTGGGATTTCATTTTGGTGCCACCCCCAAGTGGCCACAGGATCAACTGCAGTTTTAGGCACTGTCACAGCGTGTGCAGGAAAATGGATCCTAGTGTCTGTGTTTCCTTATAAGACACTTATAACAGCGTGTTTTGTGATTTAATCAGTATACATGCTTTCCTATACATTATTGATGGCAGATACATATTGATATGCTACAGTTTTGCCTAGCAGACTTCACTCCCATTCAAATTTTAAAACTCTAACGATGGGCCGTCAACTAGTCCTGCACAGGGCCCAGACACACTTTCTGAGAGATCTTAGTCATGGTAGCTCCTGCAAGATCCACCCACAGAGGTCCTGAACACATAAAACTCAGATTCCAACCAGAGCAGTAGCAGAACTGAAGAAGCCACTCGGGGGAGTGGGAAACATCTTCAAAAACAGTCCTGGAGTCCAGCTGCCTCCATTTAAACTCTTGGAAATGACTCTGACCTGATGAATGAGAGCATCCACAGATATACTTCTGTGATTGATAGATATGCACTCAGAAACCTGACAGTGCCAGAAAAGCTATTTTGTGATAACTGCACGGACACTTATATTAATGATATCTAGAATAAACACCAAGCATTCAAATGGAGCGACGTATCACACATGCCACAAAGATTCAATGTAGAGTTTGTTATTTGAGGTGCTTGCAGTCTGTCCTCAGTTCATTTTGTGCTCTCTGTAATTATTTTGTTCTTTTTAATACAGTGTGATAGTATCACTCAGCTGCCTCTGCACACAATAGGTTCAAATAATACAAGAGGGGGTACATTTTAATGGGGACCTGACACAGTAAGATAAACAGTCAATAATGGAGTATATATTTTTCAAGGAATAAATTAAATTCATACAAATTAAAAATCTATTTTGTAATCATATATTCATAGCTCATTTAGATTCAATTCAGAATTCTGACTTTAAATTCTGACAATTTAGACAATTTCTTTCCCCAAAATCCTTAATCTAAACTCAGATTTCTGATTTTTGAGATTTATCCTGCTCCTGCAAAGTCTGAGGGAGAAATCCAATAAATATGCTGTTTAAAGTTCAACAAATGAGGCACATAAATAGGACTCCTGCTCTACTGAATCACCTCCATCTCTACCACTTCTTCAGCCTGTCTCCTCTGACTGGATGCAGAAAAGAGGAGATAACTGATTTGTGGATTCCTGGCGTTGAAGAAAGGATTGATACACGAGGGAATTATGATGATAAGAGGCAGCACCATGGAGGTGGTCACGCTGCAGAGGGCTTCTCTCTTCAGCGTCATGGTAAAGATGATATGAAATATGATTGATGACAGCTGGAGCAACAACAGTGAGAGGTAGAGTCCTATGGTGCATCTGGCTCGGTGGTTGTTGGACTTCAACATTGTGTTCACGCTGAGTGCAGCCCGATACACACACACATAGCAGTAGCAGATGGCCAGCATGCAAAGACACATTATTACAGACAGGGGTCCAAACAGCAGCAGGTCCTCCTTTGTGGCGAGTGGGAGGCGGCCTCACACACGAGACCACTGGTTGCTGCTGGGAGTCAAACTTCATCTGGCTGAGCACCAAGCCAGACCATAAGCGCTCATGGTCCCGCTCAGCAGCCAAGTCTCACTGATGCTCATGTAGATGTTGTGAGTGTTGACCAATCTGAGGTAGTGAATGTGTAACGGGTACCGTAGCAACGGCACCGGGCTGCCAGATAAACTCCTGAAATTCAGGAAAGAAATGATGAGGCAGGGCGACAGCGTGTCAGTTCACAGTGCGTTCTCTGCAGTCATTTATTTGGACATTTCCTTCAGAAAATACTTATAACAATAACTCTTATTGTTCAGACTCATTATGTCCAATGTATGTGCAATATTGAATGTCCGTTCAACATGAATCAATCATAAATCAACATCAATAAATTACAGTCCATCCCAAAATAACATACATTTCCAAAAATGTCTTTTCTTGCTCTTTATACTCAAAATGTATGGACTATTGTAATATTATGCTATTCAAAATGTTTTTACAACTTCTATTAACAGTCTTTAATATAAACTGTCCTTCGATGAGCATAACTCATTCACTGTAATCACCATACTGCAAAGACCCATCAAACCAAGGTTAACAACTCTTTACTTAACTCTGTCTTACTCATATTCAATCCTAAACATTTTATTCACAACTCATTTGGCGAAACAACTCATAACCAAGTGGGAGCAAACTTATACGGAGCTCACTTGCACACACTGCGCGGAGGGATATGTGTGTGCCAAGCTAACAAAGTATCTCAGGCTCAGCCTGCTCGTCACGGAGCACAGCAACTAATTAAACCCATGTTTCTACAGAGCTATTTGGCCAACATAACTCACTCAACTCTTAAACACATTTTCACATCGTGTTATCCTTATTCTGTGTCATTTTACACATCACTAACCTGAAATTCAGGAAAGAAATGATGAGGCAGGACGACAGCGCGTCAGTTCACAGTGCGCTCTCTGCAGTAATGAGGAAAATCCACCTGTAGCGCAGAGAAACCCAGCCCTCGACGCTGCCCCCTGCTGTTCTGGAGTGGTTATTACATACCCATTTTTTTTAAAGGAAAAGCCTTACAAAACACACACTTTACGTTTCTCAAGTATATACCTATTCCAAAAACAAACAATACATTACAAACGTGTTATTCCCAAAACACAAATGTGACACTTTTGTGGCCGTCACAAATGCCATGGCAGATAAAATCACAGTCATTTACTTTTTGTAGGACCGTGTAAGGGCCAGTGTAACAAGCCTGCAGAACTGACCCTGGATACATGCTTGTACATAAAGTCTGCACTATATGCTTGAAAGGGAGTGGAAGGAAGTAGAACTGATCTGACTCCAGCCGTCTCCATCATTCATAGAACATAACCTGTAGCTGCTTCCTGTCATACTGTAAGCACATACATAACAACAGCACAGGATGAATCTATGCATAGAAACAGAGAATCACACAATATACTATAATCATCCATAATTTAATATAACTGATTATTAGTATTAACCCTTTGACTCCACATACAGACACACAGACTCTTCCTGGTGCTTCTCACCATCAGGACTTTAAAGTTGCCATAACCTCTCAGACTGTTAGACTTCTCTCTCAGAGTGAAGAGTTTCTGGATGGTACCAGGTAAGAAGTTATTATATGCTTTAAACAGGATCTGTGCTGTGCAGAATGTAGCAAGAAGGACCTAATACTGACCCCTGGTGGACAGCACAAGCAATGCTAAGACACCTAGAAGCAAACTGCCATCTGCACATATTGCACTCTATCAGTTAAACCACTTTGACCCAGTTCCAGGCAGATTTCTTTATTGTGCAGCTCATTTGAGATTTCTTCTGCTGCATCAGTTGTTGCCATTGAGGTTGATCTTTTCAGTCTAGATCCATGTTGGCTTTCATTTAATAACTGATGTTCTTCAATAAATGTTTCTAAGCGATCATTAAACAGTGTTTCAAGGACTTTAGAGAAGTGAGGCAGCAGTGAGGCTGGTCTGTAGTGTGTGAAGTTGTTAGGAATAAAACCCAAAATATCAGCTGTTCATCACTCAAGTGCTTTTATTCCTGCAGGAAGGAGCAGGTCCTGTTTTTATCTGATGTCTTGATGTGTGGCTCACCTGAACATCTGATGAGAGACTAAAACTATCAGGAGGACGCTGCCAAACCACCACAGACAGTCAGTCCTGCAACAACAAGTGTTTGTCCTCACAAGTGTGTGAACTGCAGGAGAAGCACGCTCGTGATAAGCACTGCAAAACATGCCCCATGATCTGCATGAGCCTCTGACTTCTGTGACCGGGCCAGTGGTTTGCACTTTTGTCCACTAGGTGGAGCCACATGCTCAGACAGGCTCAGGTCTGCCTCCTTTCCCATCCACACAGCATGCTTTAAAAACATATGTATGTGTATAAATATGTATGAGTAGTAGTTTATAACACAACATGTGTGGGTGTGTGATGACACAGTTTTCAGTCTGGTTAGTAAAAAGTCATTAATAAGTCCAATTAGTCCAAACCCTCATCTCTCCTGTTCTCCAGCCTTCCTCACCACCACCAGGTCTAGACACACACACAACAAACTGTGGTGACAGGATGATACCAGATATCATGGCACTATTGAACTCTTCATAAGAATTCTTTTCTTTTCTATTAGCAGTGATCAGTCTCATCTGAAGCTGTGGTTACAAACCACAGCACTCAGCAGTCTTATCTGAGGGCAGCAGGGGCTGATGGGAGTTTTGAGCAGCTCGTCCTCGTTTGGCCTCAGCTGCATCAGAGCGTCACTTCTCTGTGAGTTCACCAGAGGAAACATGCTTCTCCTGCCGGCTGCTGCTCTCTGCTGGCTGTGTTCAGGTGAGTGTTTCCAGCCAATCAGGCGCTGACGAGCCGCACCTGTAACAAACACTGACCTCCACCTGTCTCTGCAGCGCTGGTTTCCATGGCAGCAGATCTGACCCAGGACGATGCCTCGCTGACCAGGAGAGTCGGTGGACATGTGTCCTTCAGCTGTGGAGGGCTTCAACAGTGTAGTGACAGCTTTGTATTCTGGTACCAGAAGAAAGACCAGGACACATTCAGACTGATTCTCTATATTGATAATGATAATGGTGACATCTATGGAGGTTACAGTCATCCTCAGAAAGATGATTTCTCAGCTGTACAAGCACAGAAGGGCTGGAGCTGGAGCTCAAGACAGTTAAAGAGGATCATTCAGCCACCTACTGCTCCTGTTGGTGGAGTGGAAGGTCCCACAGTGAGAGATTATGGGAGCAGCCTGAACAAAAACCAGCAGAGAACAGAAAACCACATCAGCTTCATGTTTCACCTCCATCTCAGACTCAAACACACGCAAAGAGCTCTGAAGCATCGAAAGCTGCACAAATGCATGTTTGATCCCAACAAAGGAAGGAATGAGTCCATGTGACCAGAGGGGGCGCTGACTGGGAGTCTTCCAGTCGGAGCTTCACATGTTAACAGAGGACGTTTAGAACCAGCAGGAAAAAGCTGGTGATGAGGACGCTGTGGTGCTTTTTACAAACATGGAGATTTTCAGTGTCTCTGTTTTACACAGACGTTCCTGCAACATGGAATTCTGACAGAATCCTGCCTCCTGATTGGATGCTTCACTCAGCAGGTTTTTGTATGAGCCTGTTTCACTGTGTGAGGATCTTTGGTCCTGGAACTAAACTGATAGTAACAGGTAAGAACTAACATTTGTTTTTACTGTTGGAATGTTGAAGCTGTTTAAAGTCACTTTCTTCATGAACTGTTTCTACTGAATCAAAATTATACAATATATAAAATACATATTTTGGTTTTAAAGTAAATGATGGTAAATAGACATCAATATGTAATAATTACAATATATAATAACTCATCATAATGTGTTAAATGTGATCTGGTAAATATTTTATCTAGCATGTCCATCAATAATATTTCATGAACAGAAATGTATAATATTTGACATATCCACACATACTGCCCGTGTCTGTTAAATCAATATTTTTGTTATCATGACTATTATAGTAAAATATTGAGACATAACTTCAAATATGTAATATGAGGACTTGAATCATATTTCATACATAAATCTGACCAATTAAAACAGATTAAAACAGAAGTGATTAAATAACATGAATTATATGTGACAGATTCATTATAAAGCAGTTTGGTTATTTGTTACATGTGTGTAAACTTTATATATAACTTCATATTATAACAGTGGATTTTTCATAATAACCAGTTGTAGGTCAGCTACAGTTTATAGTTCAATGTCAGAAGCTCTGTCATAAATTGATGTTTTATTTGCTTTTAGCTTCCTTAAAGTTCAGAATTTTTTATGTGCTTGTTCTTATATTTAGTCATCAGATGCGTCATGTGACATGTCCTCCAACATTCCAAGACGTGCATGTTAGGTTCATTGTCTTTGTCTTTCTGTGGCAGCCCTGTGATAGACTGGCCACCCATCAAGGCCTGTCTCCCACTGACAACTACTATAGACTCCAGCCAGAGGTGAGAAACCATTTTGAAACCAAACATGTGGCAAATGTTTTAGTCAAAATAACGATTTAACTGTTCACATCAGAACCCGTACAGGTGAGAAGCCTTTATCTAGCACAATATGAGGGAATTGTTTCAGTTGTTTTTAAAATTGAATGCTATTTGTCACATGAAGGATGCATAGATAAGAAGCCATGTTTGCCAAAGAGGAAAATGTTCTGAAACATCTGTGTGGAAAAGTTCTCAAGTTTTGCTTGAGTCAATGATGTTATATCCAAATGTTTCTGAAACGGGTGAAAGGACAAAGAGACTAAACTGGACAGAGTAGCAAAGTTCAGTCTGCACACAGCTGACAAGAGAAAAACACTCTACAAGCGATCTCAGGAACAGGTGCAGTTTTGTGAGGAGTGTGAAAAGCGATGTCTGCAACCTAAGATGAGGTGGGAGATTGCTATGCATAAACGGGGATCTGCTCGTGCAGTTGATGGCTGTATGCACAGTTTTTGAACAAAATGTACTAATGACGTATTCCCTTAAAGCTTGATGAATTATTTTCAGGGTGTCTTCTATGTAATAAATATAAAAAGTTACAATGCTATGCGTATCCATAACGTTTTAATTAGGGATGTCCCGATCAGGTTTTTTTGCCTCATTTTGAGTATCTGCCCATACCGAGTGTGTGTGTGTGTGTCCAGAGTGCCACGCTAGGAGATTGCACACACGCAGCAGCTCATCAAGGTCTCGAACCAGGATCTCTCGAGCCAAAAGCAGCTGTCATACCCCTACACTACAGGACACAGAGCCACCCTGCACAGAAGGAATTCACTTTGAGAGTCCTAATAAATATATCCGAGTCCTGATCGGGAGGTAATGTCCGATTCCGATCGAGTCTGAAATCACGTAATCGGTCTCACACTGTGCTGAGGCTTGCTTCGGTCACGTGACTAGTGACGTTTGAACCACTTCAGTGACGTTTGAAGCAGTTGAGTGCTTCGAACGGCATACGAGTCATGTGATTGGTTCGGGTTGTGAATCGCTTGGTGGGATCGGGTGTGTTCAGGGATATGACTATATATCAATATATAGTAATAGATCAATCAGTTAGATAGTGAAATATATTAGCTACATTGATACATTGTGTACATGTTAGTAGAAGAAAAGTTATTGATCACGTTTCTCTGGCATGTGTGTGTGTGTGTGTGTGTGTGTGTGTGTGTGGAGGACCTCTTGCTGATTCGCGTATCATAAGTTTTGAACCCGGAACCTCTCGCACCCAAACCGACAATGATTCCCCTACACCAGCATCCAGCTTTGTTCTCCGCCGCAAATGCTTTAATTGTGTTAAACATTTTAATCGGATTAATCATGATGATCACTTCAAATGTAACTTTGTATACAAATTTTGTGCAGTAAAAGTGAAAGTTTAATGTATTTTATTGTGTCAGCCTGAAACCATTCAACCATGTAGTGTAGTCAAACGAGACTGTGCGGCGATTCAAATCCCAAACAATCCATGAACCAATAACACGCACCACAGTTCATTTTATCCACCACTAGATGTCCTACTGGAGCACTGTGTCAATGAAGCCTCGAGTAATGAACCTTTTTCTTGAATCGTGTGTCGAAGCTTCAACACAGAACACTGTGCAGTGACACAGCTCCCCATCAGCTTCAAGTAATGTTCTCACTCTGAGCAGCAGCCAGGTTCAAAGTCTTTAATGCAGCCATAAAATGGTGGAAACCTGTGCAGTAACATGTTATCATCCATCACTGATTAACAAGCAGAGATCCAATGCAGCTGTAGAGATTGGGTTATGATGCACAGATGGTGTTCAGGAATCATAAGAACACTTCTAACAGCATTCTGAGGCCGTCTCTCAAAATGAAGTGTTTCCAGAAACCTGCCTTCATATTGTATAAACTGAGAATACCTCATTTGCTCACTTCTTTCATCCACCCACAATCAATCTGCTCAGATTATTCATTTTCAGGATCTGGACCACTGTGCTGGCAGAACAACCAAAGCATTGATGTGTCTGATCGTATCAAATAATAATTTTCTGCAAATTTGTAAATCTGTTCTTTGCTTCTGTCACAGTCTCTCTGTGGGTTGTGATCTAACTACACAAAGTCCTCACACAGTTTATTCATAGTAACAGTCAGATAAGAACATCAAATGTTACATTTATAGTGAGTGTAAATGATGTTTGGAGCTGATGGATTTGTTTTCACTGAAACACACTTTATTAAGAAGGTGTGTTTCTCCTTCCTTACAGTCAGATCAAGGTCTGTAACTGTAACTGATAAGAACTCTGTGCTGGTTCAGTCTGTGAATGTTTGACCTGAGCTCTTTGTTCCAAAGGTCAGAACACTGTCATCATGTTTCCTTAAAGAAGCCTTGAGTGTGACGGTGAATCCAGAGAGCTGAGCCTTTCTGTGCATCAACAGAGCGTTGAAAAGCTGCTGCTGTGAGTTCCATGTTTGTTCTTTCTCTGCTGTTTTCCTGCTGATGGACGTCACCTTCACTCCTCGGCTTCATCCAGATTCTTTTCTCCATCAGGAGGTAACTAACAGCAGTTTATTTATGAGTGTTGTTGTGTTACTGTGACTTCAAGTGTTTGCTTGTTGTGCTTCATTTGGAAGATTTACTGTATCTGTTCGTCTCGTGCCGATCATCTAATTGTTAGAGATCTTTGTGTCATTCTAACAGACAGTGTGATTCAGCTAGTGAGAGGCGTTCACTGTCCTGTTGTTCAGAGGACGACTGCTGGCTGCTTCATACAGTCATTAAACATGTTCCAGATGTTTGAAAATGTTCACAGTCAGCATGAAACAGAAAGTCTGTCATCAAACTGCTCTTTGTAGAACAATGCAGCATCTGTTAACACTGTGTCTGCATCATGTGTTCAGTCAGACACTTTTGACTTTTTACATTCTCACTGTGTCACTCATTCATGTTAAACTGTAGATGGAGCTTTTACTGAGCAGCAGCCAGGTTCAAAGTCTTTAATGCAGCCATAAAATGGTGGAAACCTGTGCAGTAACATGTTATCGTCCATCACTGATTAACAAGCAGAGATCCAATGCAGCTGTAGAGATTGAGTTATGATGCACAGATGGTGTTCAGGAATCATAAGAACATTTCTAACAGCATTCTGAGGCCGTCTCTTAAAATGAAGTGTTTCCAGAAGTGATGAGCTGAAAACTCTCAGCTGTTTTTTAAAGCTTGGAGAAAGATGGAGGTCCTGCTTATAAACAGTCCAAAAGCACTTTTTGTGAATCCTACAAAAACATAGTTTTATAGATAAGTTACAATCCAATGTTTCAGTCATCATATGAAATCCTTAATGTAAAATGCTTCTTCACTGTTTATCATGACGTTATTTCTAGACTCTCTGTACTCTGACCCATGTTTACTTTGTCTCCATCTGCTGGTAGAATCCAGAGTGACAGTGGTATTCAGTGGCGTAAGTGTTGGGGGGAGTGTTGTGTTTGTATGAAGGTGTGTGCTAGCAGGTCCCAGGTGTCTTTTTAGTCATTTCATTTTAGTCTTTTAGTCTTTAAAAACGTGAGGTCAGTCCTGATCCGGTCCTTTTGGGATGATTAAACATTCCAGTCATTAAGTCACAGCATCTGATCACGTAAACAGCTGCAGCCATTTGCTGAAATCATTTCAGTTATTTTTTGTACACACAGCACCCCATGTTGACAGGAAAACATTTCTGCAGATGAAAAAACAAAAAGTGAAATATGATTCAGATGGTTCTAACCTTCAGTCCAGCTGTGTCTGTGGACATGATGAGGAAAGACACACACCTGTCTGTATAAGACCTTACAGCTCACAGTGCATGTTAGAGCACATGTGACCCGCTGACAGTGAGTACAGTCTTCTCTCTGTACACCACACTCTCTGTTATGATTGTCTTCACACCTCAGTGCGAGTATTTGGGTTTTTACTGACCTGACCTTTGACCTCTCTGACCTCACAAAGAGGGCAGAGTCCAAAGGTCAGCACCAGTTCCTCTTGAACACACCATAAACCAGCTGATAGACTGATGATCTTTATTCTTTGATTGATCCCAAACTGGGAAATTTTTTAATCTGAGCCAACAGTCTGTTTAAACCTGTTCAGAGTTTCTAGGAAGTCATGTGACCACAGAGGCTCCTCCTATGATGAAGTATAAACACCCTGAACACTGACTGCTCTCTGCTTCGTCACAGAAACCAACAGCACAGGTAAGACTCACTCACTGTGAAGGAATAATGAGAAAATGCTTCCAACATGTTGAGTGCAGAGTTTTAATGTGGACATTAGCTGGATAGATCAGTAGGAATCAATGGCTTTATGTTATCATGTTCTATTATGAAGGTGACATCATAAGGTCACAGGTAAAGTATAAAAATGTTGACGTTTCTTTGATGGCCACTTTAGCTTCAAGATGGGAATGGTGGCCCTGTGGCCATCTCTCCCCAGATGAAAGCTCTGAGTGTTACAAGAATGTTTTTAGCATGGCCACTCTCTTCCGTGTAGTCTACTGTGCTTTATTTCATCTTTGAACAGCACATATATGCTCTGGTATGCAGAACTTATAAATAACCATGGTGGGCCGCCATGGACAGAAATGCCAGGGCCACATTTTAGTCCCAGGTCAGCCCTGATAAAGAGAATGTAGTTTGGTTGTAACAGGATCAACTCATTGTAAACTGGTGTTTAGAATTTCAATACATCACCCTTATCAATGTGCAGCTGTGAGGAGGTTGTAGCCTACTGAGATGTGAGTGGAGCTGGATGCTCACAAAGAGGAGAACCATGCTGCTTCTGCTCTGCTCCATCCTGTGCTGATCTGCAGTTCATTGATTGCTGAGCTCCATCTAGTGGACAGACAGTAGAAGTGAATCAGGAAATGTCTTTCAGACACTTGTTGGACCGGTTTCACCGTCACTGACGTGTTCAGACTGTGAGGCTGTGAGGAAGTGACAGCGTCCTCAGATCAGATTGTGTCAGACAGCAGGACTGAGGAGGACCAGGAGCAGCTTCTTCTCCACACAGGAAGCTGGAAAGTGTCTGTAAGTCCATCTGAACTGATCCAGCAGGTGAGAGTCCTTCCAGAGAAATCTCTCCATGTCTGATCACACTGTGCTGCATCACTGACTGATGGTACAGTACAGATGTTTCTGCTGCTGATTGGCTGCTTTCTCTTTGCTCTTTGATGACTTTTATAGCAGATGAACAGCTGTTTCAGAACAAGTTGTTACTTGTAGTGTTTTTCTGTTCGAGTCACAGCAGACTGTAGAACACAGCTCTCAGGTCACATGATCAGTGAGAAATGCAGGGAGTGTCAGAACCGGTCTGACAGCTTTCTGAGTTTTTGTGTTCACTGAGCTGTGTGGAGTTACTGTAATTCAATTCATGTCAGACAGACAAACAACAAGCGTCTCTGTTGATCGTTCTCTCTGTAAAGTTCAGCAGCTTCATTTGCTCTGAAACTCAGATCGACTCGTTCAAAGCTTCAAGCGGAGAAAAGGTCGCTTTATTCTGACTTTATCAGATCAGTCTGTTTCCGGTTTGACGCGCCTGTGGTGCGTTTTATTTTTCATGAATTCATATCGATGATTGAAACTCATCAGAAGAAACATTTTCTCTTCAAGGGTTCATAAATATGTGAATCTAATATTTGCCATGAGGAGAAGTGTGTCAGTCCTCAGAGCTCAGACAGTAGCTGCTCATGTGTTTGTCCTTTCTATAGAAAACAGTCCACAGACTGTTACAGAGGAAGGTCTCAGTGCTTCACTCAGTCTGTTCACACTGTGACAGAAACACACATGAACACATGTTCATTTATTCACATGTTCACACATGGAGAGAAGTGACAGAATTCTGAAGCAAACACTGAATGTGTGTGTGCACTGTTCCACTTACAGCATGTGACATCAATAATAACAGCATCAGAGATGTTGGTGTGTTTACAGACTCACCAAAATAAAAGCCTGAGAACCAAACCTGGTCTGAGGCTCTGATGCTAAGCTAACAGCATGATTAGCCTGTTAGCATCTACATGAAGGATCAATAACAACATGCTGACTGTGTGTTTCTGTGTCATGTTGCTGTGTTTGTGTGAAGGTGTGAGCTCTGCTATGAGTCAGTGTGAGGACAGAGAGGAGGGAGTCCCTCCCTCTAAAAGCCCTCTGTGTGGGGACCATGAGAGCCGGACCAAAGCTCAGAGGTAAGAGGACCGTCTCTGACTGTCCATGACTCTTCTCCATGTCAGAGCTCACACTCACATTATTCACACATCTGTGTGTTCAAGAACAAAGCAGCAGCACACTGCACACTCTGCTGGACCTGGACCTGGACCTGGACCTGGACCTGGACCTGGACCTGCCAGCTGTGTGTCCATGAAGAGTGATTGGTCAAAGGATCAGGACATTGATTTCAAAGCTGTTGATCCATCTGAGGGTCAAAGGTCAGAGTTAATGTCACAGCTGCAGTTTGTTTCCATCATTATTAAACATTTAAAGTGTAACATGATGTTCAGCATCATTTTTCCAGAAGAAGCTCAGAGTCAGTGTTTGTGATTCTATCAGGATCCAGGATGTGAGAGCAGACTCTGCTGGACCTGGACCCAGCTGTGTGTCCATGAAAAGTGATTGGTCGATGGTTCAGCCCATTAGTTTCAAAGCTGATCAGCCATCTGATGATCAAAGGTAAGAATCACTCTGGAAGTGTCTCCATGCTGTGATGAGCTCTGCTGGACTCTTGGGGTTGTATGTGTCTGTTTGCTCTGCAGGTGGTTGATGGTTTGGAGCATCTGTAGCACAGAGTAATGCATATTTACAGTGCTGCTTCAAAGTGTATGAATCATTTAAAATCTTCTATATGTCTGCATAAACATGACTTAAACATCTGCCTCACTGTACTAGAAAGGCAGCCCACTGAAACAAAGTATGGAAAGACATTTCAGTAATAAAACATTTAAATAAATGATAGATTCATACACTGTATGTAAATATTATTGTGCTGCCCCCTATAGTCAGCCAAAATCCTATGTTTGAGTTGAGATTGTCCTACGAGGCTTCCGTAGTAGCATAATGGTTCCAGAGCCAAGTGGAAAGTTTCTGCTGTGTTTTTTCATCCTGCTACATGTTTTTTAGTCGTCTGAGAATATCTGTCTGTAAGTATTATGTTTCATAAGCCCTTACCTTACGTCATGCGCTCATAGGAGGCACTTTAAGTTATTTAAGTTTAAGAAAACGGGTTAAAAGTGTGACGCTAATAGCGCTAGCGACCTTATGGGTTTTTCAATGCAAATTAGCATTGTGCTAATCGCTAGCGGTTTATGCATTTTTCTGTTGTCTAGCTCAGCTATGTTTTGTCGGCCTGCAGAATTCAGCATTGATCGTGTTTCGGGTCATATTTATGCAGAAATATAGAAAGTTGGACCAACTTCCCAAAACGACTGTAGCTGTCAGCCTATATGTAGCTAGGAGCTAGTCTCCTCCTCCTCAGATTCCCAGGGTCCTGGTTTGGATTTTTGCACGTACCTCACACTGCTGATTATTCTGACTTGAACACAGCCTGTGCAGAACTTTAAGGTGGCTTCTGTTCTTCGGTGTTTTTGGTTGAATTTGGTCAAATTGTGATCAAATAAATTGTGTGATAACAGTTTTTCAGTCTCTTGTAGTGGCCATCATGGACACTGATCCAGCTCTGTGTCCATGAAAAGTGAACATTTCAAAAATGTTGATACCACTTTAAGTCCTGTTTCTGTAACTTAGCAGAGTTCTTCAATGATCATGTGGGTCTGCTTGGCTCTGTAAAAGACCCATAAGCAGGTCTGTGTTTGTAGATGTATAATAGAAAGTATCAGTATGTATTTATGTTGTCATGTTATCATCTCATGGTGGTTTCTGAAGGCTTTAAGTAAAGGAAATAACAAAGGTCTGCAGTGTCATGTGTTACAACCGGCCAATTCAGAGTGGTTGCGATTCTTTCAAAGGCACTAAAATAGCAATCCACCTCAGACTCTCTGAATGGTGGCACTAAAGCAATGTGCTTGCTCACATCAAATGTGTCACGAGGAGAATGAGGAACCTGTCGTGAGGCAGATGGGTGTGGAGTCGCAGAGGGGAGACGCTCTAGCTCTAAGGCCCTCACCTTCAGGTGCATGGCCTCCACCTCTAACTCGCGATTTCTCAAATCAATTTCTTTTATTCTGAGAGTTAGCTGCATCTCCTCTGCCGTCATAGCAGGCGTAACAGACGGACCAGAGGGAGCGGTTGGGCTGGGCCGCACCGTGTCACGGGAGCTCACGTCAGCTTTCGCCGCCTCCTCTACAGAGGGCACAGACACACACAGACCTTCCTCCACTAGCTTTTCCTGCAAAAGCTCTTTCTTTCCATATTCAGAGCAAAACTGTCAACCAGTATTATGCAGAGTAATATGAAAAATACAATATTCCAAAAAAATGACGAATTGCCAATTACTTACTGACACGAATCAAAACACGAACGAGCCAAATTTAACTTACCGATAACAAACGTTTTACTTACCAACACGCTTTCAAAAGAATCGACGAGCCCCCAATTTATGTTACAACCGGCCTAGGGGAAACCTAGTTGTAGCATAAAGTGACTCTTCCCTCCTGTTCCGACTCCCAAGGTAGATATGAAAAAATATCAACGACGAATGGAATTTATATAAATGTATTTATAAATGAACCGAGACAACAGAAACCTTCAGGGTGAGCAATGCCAAAATAACAAACAAAACAAATAAGGTTCTCAGCTCCTGTCTTTCCTGAACAAAAGAAAAGAGATTCAAACAAAAATACAGGTGACTTCCCTGACTTCCTAACAAAAAACAGGAGAAAACGAATAAACAAAAACGGCTTCTCACCCCTACTCAAATGTGCCTGGTATGTAATAATAACTTAAATTCAATTACTCTAGGTAAAGCCAAAATCAAACGACGAGTCTAAATTACATAAATTAATATTCACAGTCTAATGTCTAATATACAAGCAAAAATCGAGTGCAGTCTTCTCGAGATGTGGAGAGGAGGGCAAGAGCATCGGGTGGCTGATGTGGAGGGTTTTTAAATTCAGAGCCCATCTGTGTCCTCCAATCCTCGAGCTCCATGTCATCCAGCTGCAGAACCAATAGTATGCTCCCCCCTGTTGGCGGGGAGGGAGAACACTCACACACACAAAATATGACTTAGTCATAACACATGATATAGACTCTATATCATCACACTGCATCATTGTCTGACTGCGATTCATTACAAACCCATCCTGCTGCACATCGCTTAATGTTAAAGAAAGAGAAACATGATGAGTGGAAGATTTAACTGAACTCTGAACAGTGTGGAGTCAGGATAGTTTTCATTTTTAATACACACATTTTGTGTATTAATTAATTTTCTTCACCAGTCTGTTGACTGTTGTGTATCTGTTTAAAGTGAAAACACATCAAAACACTTAGTGAAGTGATTGTGTTGTTAAATGCTGATGTTTCTGTCACAGACTGCAGCAACCCAGTGTTCAGACTCCTGCTCAGGACGCCATATTTATGGTGAGTACAAACAGCTTCTAACTACAACACAACAGTCCTGGTGCTCTACAGAGACCCAGAGCCTGACCCCTGAGCAAGCATTCACAGAGACAGAACTGTGGTAGTAATACTTATAACTACAGCAGCTGTGCATACACAACACTTCATATCTAATGTTGTAGATTCAAGTAATACATGTATGAACATAAGCTGTAATATCATGAAACACTAAACTGTTATTCTGCTCCTCAAAGTCTGAGAGTTTATACTCTGTTGTTCTGTTCCAGCTGCTGGAGGAGAACATTGTCAGGTTTGTGAAGGATGAGCTGAAGAAGATCCAGAAGCTCCTGAGTCCAGATTACCCAGAATGCTCAGAGAGTCAGAGGGAGGATGAGGAGGATGAAGAGCAGAGGAGCAGCAGAGAGTCATTAGTGCAGATCACAGTGCACTTCCTGAGGAGGATGAAGCAGGAGGAGCTGGCTGAGCGTCTGCAGAGCAGTAAGAGGATTTGAAGAGCTTTAACATGATGGAAAGAGGAAATGAAGTTTACATTTACACACTCTGCTGTTAATATGATGCAGACATCTGTGAATTCTTCTGACTGAAAACACAAACTGTTTGTCTACAACTGATGAACAGATTTCATGGAGACAGAAAATATTTATTTGACACATTTATTGTAGCGTTCACTTATTAATGACATTTATTGTTTGTTTAGGAACTCCTGCTGCAGAGTGTGGACGTAAACTCAAGTCTAACCTGAGGAAGAAGTTCCAGTGTGTGTTTGAGGGGATCGCTAAAGCAGGAGAGCCGACCCTTCTGAACCAGATCTACACAGAGCTCTACATCACAGAGGGAGGGACTGCAGAGGTCAATGAGGAACATGAGGTCAGACAGATTGAAGCAGCATCCAGGAAAGCACACAGACCAGAAACAAGCATCAGACCAGAAGGCATCTTTAAAGGCTCACCTGGAAGACAGGAACCAATCAGAACAGTGATGACAAAGGGAGTGGCTGGCATCGGGAAAACAGTCCTAACACAGAAGTTCACTCTGGACTGGGCTGAAGACAAAGGCAACCAGGACATCCAGTTCACATTTCCATTCACTTTCAGAGAGCTGAATGTGCTGAGAGAGAGAAAGTTCAGCTTGGTGGAACTTGTTCATCACTTCTTCACTGAAACCAAAGAAGCAGGAATCTGCAGCTTTCAGCGCCTCCAGGTGGTCTTCATCTTTGATGGTCTGGATGAGTGTCGACTTCCTCTGGACTTCCAGAACACTGAGACCCTGACTGATGTCACAGAGTCCACCTCAGTGGATGTGCTGCTGACAAACCTCATCAGGGGGAAGCTGCTTCCCTCTGCTCGCCTCTGGATCACCACACGACCTGCAGCAGCCAATCAGATCCCTCCTGACTGTGTGGACGTGGTGACAGAGGTCAGAGGGTTCACTGACCCACAGAAGGAGGAGTACTTCAGGAAGAGGTTCAGAGAGGAGGAGCAGGCCAGCAGGATCATCTCCCACATCAAGACATCACGAAGCCTCCACATCATGTGCCACATCCCAGTCTTCTGCTGGATCACTGCTACAGTTCTGGAGGACATGTTGGAAACCAGAGAGGGAGGAGAGCTGCCCAAGACCCTGACTGAGATGTACATCCACTTCCTGGTGGTTCAGACCAAAGTGAAGATGATCAAGTATGATGGAGGAGCTGAAACAGATCCACAGTGGAGTCCAGAGAGCAGGAAGATGATCCAGTCTCTGGGAAAACTGGCTTTTGATCAGCTGCAGAAAGGAAACCTGATCTTCTATGAGTCAGACCTGACAGAGTGTGGCATCGATATCAGAGCAGCCTCAGTGTACTCAGGAGTGTTCACACAGGTCTTTAAAGAGGAGAGAGGTCTGTACCAGGACAAGGTGTTCTGCTTCATCCATCTGAGCGTTCAGGAGTTTCTGGCTGCTCTTCATGTCCATCTGACCTTCATCAGCTCTGCTGTCAACCTGCTGGAACAACAAAGAATACCTGTGAGATCTAAAGTCTTTAGAGACAAACCTAAATTAAAACATCTCCACCAGAGTGCTGTGGACAAGTCCTTACAGAGTCCAACTGGGCACCTGGACTTGTTCCTCCGCTTCCTCCTGGGTCTTTCACTGGAGACCAATCAGACTCTTCTACGGGGCCTGCTGACACAGACAGGAAGTAGCTCACAGACCAATCAGGAAACAGTCCAGTACATCAAGGAGAAGATCAGTGAGAATGTGTCTGCAGAGAGAAGCATCAATCTGTTCCACTGTCTGAATGAACTGAATGATCGTTCTCTAGTGGAGAAGATCCAACGGGCCCTGAGATCAGGACGTCTCTCCACAGATAAACTGTCTCCTGCTCAGTGGTCAGCTCTGGTCTTCATCTTACTGTCATCAGAAGAAGATCTGGAGGTGTTTGACCTGAAGAAATACTCTGCTTCAGAGGAGGCTCTTCTGAGGCTGCTGCCAGTGGTCAAAGCCTCCAACAAAGTTCTGTAGGTGGATTTATGAACCATTTCAATCATGGTTGATTTTTATATGAACAACAAAACATTGACTTTGTGTTCAATCTTTTTTTTCTCAGGCTGAGCAGCTGTAACCTCTCAGAGAGAAGCTGTGAAGCTCTGTCCTCAGTCCTCAGCTCCCAGTCCTCTAGTCTGAGAGAGCTGGATCTGAATAATAATGATCTGCAGGATTCAGGGGTGAAGCTTCTTTGTGATGGACTGGAGAGTGCTCACTGTGGTCTGGAATCACTGAGGTCAGGATCTGGTTGTTGATCATTTAAATGCATACCTTAACATTATGTTTGAAGCTTTTCTACATGCAGTTCATGTGTTGACATGTGGAGGCTTTCAGATTGACACTAATGTGCACTGAATTCTACACAAGTAAGAAGTAGGGGTGGGCGAATTGATCTAAATATCGATAATATCAATGTCTAGGTAGCTTATTTAAAGAAGTGAAAGTTTAGATTGAGTAATCTGCAGCATTATTTAATGTGTCTTTCTGAGTTTTTAGCAAAATGAGTAAACTGTGACCATATATTACTCAAATCCCAAAATATATCTAATAACAAATTATATAAGTTTATATATGTATTTCAATATTGTTGTAAAAATAAACCAGAGTCACTGCGTGCTGTTAGTTTGCTGTTGTTGCTGTAATGCCGGTGGTTTCTTCCTGACGCGTCAGTGCAGTGTGAAGTGCATATTTATTCTAACATCGTCATGTCCGACGTACACACTGAATAAAATCAAATACATCATGACGCGCTACCTGACGGTCGAAAAACTGTGTGCTTCCTCCAGCCAACCCCCCCTCCTCCCCCCCAAGTGATTACTTCCTTCCCTTCTTATACCTCCCCAACACCACATGCTCCACCTCCTGGTCAAACAGAGAACTGACATATTTCAATTGAGACAGGTCTACCACAGCGGCTCTAATGATGCTTAATATAACTATGCTTTTGTGATAAACGTTGAAGAATCTTGATTCTTTATATTTAGGCTACATGCAGACAGGTTTTAAACTTTTAAAAAATGATCTTCATTATTTTATTTCACCTAGATTATTCAGCCATGGCTGTCACAAGGAGCATCACTGGCATGATTGTGAAGTTATAGTTTCATACAAGTTATAAGATAAGATTCTGAAGAATCGTTTACTAGTCCCTTGCAGGGGAAATTCACAGTGTTACAGCAGCAACAGCACACGTAAGAAGAGCAAAATATAAAAAATAAATAGAAATGAACACAAGGTGAATGAATGTTTGATTAATTAACAGAATAATGTGACTAACAGAATATAACAGAATACATACACATATACAGTTCTGCACTTTTGTTTGCAGCTTGATTTACTTAACAAATGTTTCTTGTGTGTTATTCTCCTAATTATGATCAACTGATTAAATTTCTAATTAAAAGAAACAGTACTGGTATCAGCAATACTGGCCCTGTATTTACTAGATATCGGATAGATGCTGGAATTTTCAGGATCGCCCATCTCTAGTAAAAACACCTTGATTTTCATTATTTAGAACACATTTTGTAACTGGTTATTGATGTATTTATTCATTCACTCATTCAGTCATTCACTAATGTGTCAGTAAGGATTCATTTGCATTTCTTTCAGTCTGAGCAGCTGTAACCTCTCAGAGAGAAGCTGTGAAGCTCTGTCCTCAGTCCTCAGCTCCCAGTCCTCTAGTCTGAGAGAGCTGGATCTGGATAATAACGACCTGCAGGATTCAGGAGTGAAGCAGCTGTCTCACGGATTAGGGGGTCCAGACTGCAGACTGAAGACTCTCAGGTCAGGATCCAGCTTTTTGATCATCAGTTAAATTCTGCTTCATGTTCATGTTGAAGATCTGTTGGATTTTCCTTCTTTCTTCTTGAGTTCATGACATGTTTTGTTCCTCCAGTCTGTCAGGTTGTCTGATCACACAGGAGGGCTGTGCTTCTCTGGCCTCGGCTCTGACCTCCAACCCCTCCTATCTGAGAGAGCTGGACCTGAGCTACAATCATCCAGGAGACTCAGGAGTGGAGCTGCTGTCTGCTTTACTCAACAGTCCAGATTGTAGTCTGAAGACTCTCAGGTACACAGAGACCACAGAGCATGAGTCCTCCTCAGTCTGTCAGTTTAGCTCATATATCCACAGCTGTTGATGGATGGACTGAAACTGCAGAGAAGAAATAATCACTGATCCCTGATGTTCATCTTCCTCCATCATTAAGTGTCCATCATGTTAACTTCACTTTTCTTTATACACGTTCTTCATATCAAAATACATACAGACTGATTTTCAGTCACACTTAGTGCAGATCAAATACAAAATGATGCCCTACTTATTAATGTCCTCAGCTGTAAGAACCACTGAATTATTTCCACAAACAAATGTTCCTGAAACAATCCATATGTGAAGCTTCAGAGGAGACGACAACACAATGGTAGAAGGAGGAGTTCCTTCAGTCAGAGACAGAGAGCAGGGAGACACTACAATATTATCACTGTAAAAACTACACACAGACATGAGTGAATGTATTTATTTGAAGTGTGACAGAAACTCTTCCATCCATGACACATGTGAACCAGGCTTGTGTTTGCATATAGAGTGAAAGGAACAAACAGTCAGAGACAGTGTGGCTTGTTTGCTGCTTTGGATAAATGCACAATGCTGAGATCAAACCTACACTGTTGCTGCATGAAGAGGATTTTACAGTAAAGCACTGACAGAGAGCAATATTTCACAGAATGGAGGACATGAATAAACACAGAGCAGATCAGGAGAGACTCTTCTGGAGTCGACACAGATGAGTTTCAGTCTGTTTGTGTGTCTCTGACAAACTGAGGAACTCTGCTTCATGTTGATCAGCAGTTTGGACTCATGTTGGTTAGAAAATCATTCTGACTGTGTTTCTTCCTGCAGGGTGGAGCATGGTGGAGAGCAGTGGTTAAAACCTGGGCTGAGGAAGTGTAAGTTTGACTCAGTCTTTCCTCATGTTGTTGTGCATGAGTCAGTGTTCTATCAGTCCATCAGAGCTGTTGTAGCGCAGCCTCGGCGGTTGGATTTCTTTGGTGTTTACTGGAGGTTATTACTCCCCAGCAGGAGCTTTAGGTTCCAGCTTTGTCATTGGTTTTCCTTTTTTCTCTTGTTAGGGAGCTTTAGTGTGTTGTAGTGTCTCTGCGTTTGTTTGGGCACTGCTCAGCTCTGAGTTCATGAACTGCAGCCTAACACTGAAACCAGCCTGTGTAGCTGCCGATCTGAGAGTGGGGATGAGTGGGGAGGTGCAGACATGCTGTGTGTGGGTTTCCCCTCAGCCTGGGACACAACAGAGACAACCAAAGCAGACAAAAGACAAAATCCAATAAGAGACCACAAAGGGTTGAAAAGGTCCAAACACAGGAAGAAACAGCTCCACAGTCCAAAAGCAGGCAGGACTCAGACACAAAGAATCTCATCCAAAGGGTCAGACTGGACTGATGGACTGAAGAGTGAAGACACTGAGACACTGAGCTGTGAGCAGCATTATTAGGGTTAGGGTTAGGGCGATAAACGCCACTGTTTAAGAAAACGAGTTACCACCAAAATAAGTTTCACACGGGGTCTGTTTAAAGTTTGTAATCAATTAGTAACAAAACACGTTATCCGCCATGTTTCCCTGCACCGCTTCTTCCCTTTTTTCCCAATCTGCTACAAACGCCCTGATTTTCAGCACAATGCAGCATTTCCATTCAACCAATCACGGGGCAGCTTTCCAACTGTCATGGCGGAGCCCTGTCAGTAGATAGAAAGTATGTCCAGCCGTCTTTTAAATGAGTGTTTTAGCTATGTGACATGAATAACTTTGACAGTATCCATGAGGCAGTCCTCTTTCCTTCCATGGGAAAAAAGTGGAAGCCTTCCATACAGAATCCCGAAACTCAGCTGGAGGGAAAATACCGGCCACTTCCTGTTCACATACTAAAGAGAAAAACTTTTGTCATGCGGATCAACTGACAGCCGGCGAAATAATATTATTAGAAATACATATATAAATACATAAAATGAGTTTTATGATGAAATGGATTTATAGCTTTTTGGGTGTTTAATAAATGTTTAAAATCAAAATATAGATCAGATTTTTTGATGTTATTACAAACTCATGATGATATATTACAGTTTGAAACATAAACTAGAAGTTTCATATAAACCCTTTTTGGAAAGAAAACACTTTTTTCTGGATTTATAGCGTTTTGGAAGCAATCTCTTCATTTGTTAGGCGGGACAGCCGAAACCAGTTAAACAAGCTTTTACTGACAGCTCTGAACAGACCACATTAACTTATCATTCATCTTAGTGCAGCCGCCACAACTTCCATTTCACAAACCATTGTTTAATCTTCAGTTATTATATTTCCTTTTATTTTGCTTTGTGCTTTGGTTTCATTCTGTAACACTGGACTTATTTTTATGAAGGTTTGAACTCTGACAGTGTTTGAACAGGAGAGAAAGGAGTATAAAGTGTGTAGTGAGGGCTTCACAGCCTTAAAGCATCTAGAATAACTGTAAAAAATAAAGCCCATCACTTCACGGATTTCACCTTTTGCGGGTTATTTTTGGAACGTAACCCCGCGATTAACGAGGGACCTCTGATGAGAAGGAAGAGACTGGGCTCTCAGCTGCAGTAAAGGGGGCAGGTCTGGCTCCAACACAGGTTTCAATGTGCAAGATGTCTTGCCCTCACATTCTTCTTCCATTTCCACTTGTCCTGAAACTTCGGCCTTCGCTGTCAACCTTCCTTTTCTTACTCACACTTGCCATTTTAGAAATGGGCAATAAAAAAAAACACAGATCACTGGCAAACAGGGTGGTGAGAGTTTGACCATGTTTGCTGCCATCTTGTGGTGAAATGTTAAATATACACTCAACAAAAATATAAACGCAACACTTTTGTTTTTGCTCCCATGTTTCATGAGATGGACTTGAAGATCTAAACTTCATTCCAGATACACAATATTACCATTCCTCTCAAACATTGTTCACAAATCTGTCTAAATGTGTGATAGTGAGCACTTCTGCTTTGCTGAGATAATCCATCCCACCTCACAGGTGTGCCACATCAAGATGCTGATCTGACATCATGATTAGTGCACAGGTGTACCTTAAACTGCCCACAATAAAAGGCCACCCTGAAATGTGCATTTTGTTTCTGCTTTATTGGCGGTCTGGGGACTCAGAACCAGTCAGTATCTGGTGTGACCACCATTTGCCTCATGCAGTGCAACACATCTTCTTCGCATAGAGTTTATCAGATTGTCTATTGTGGCCTGTGGAATGTTGGTCCACTCCTCTTCAATGGCTGTGCGAAGTTGCTGGATATTAGTGGGAACTGGTGCACGCTGTCGTATACGCCGGTCAAGCACATCCCAAACATGTTCAATGGGTGACATGTCCGGTGAGTATGCTGGCCATGCAAGAACTGGGACATTTTCAGCTTCCAAGAATTGTGTACAGATCCTTGCAACATGGGGCCGTGCATTATCTTGCTGAAACATGAGGTGATGTTCATGGATGTATGGCACAACAATGGGCCTCAGGATCTCATCACGGTATCTCTGTGCATTCAAAATGCCATCAATAAAATGCACCTGTGTTCTTCGTCCATAACAGATGCCTGCCCATACCATGACCCCACCACCACCATGGGCCACTCGATCCACAACATTGACATCAGCAAAGCGCTCACCCACACGACGCCACACACGCTGTCTGCCATCTGCCCTGAACAATGTAAACCGAGATTCATCCGTGAAGAGAACACCTCTCCAACGTGCTAGACGCCATCGAATGTGAGCATTTGCCCACTCAAGTCTGTTACGGCGACGATCTGAAGTCAGGTTAAGACCCCGATGAGGACGACGAGCATGCAGTTGAGCTTCCCTGAGACGGTTTCTGACAGTTTGTGCAGAAATTGTTTGGTTATGCAAACCAATTGTTTCAGCAGCTGTCTGAGTGGCTGGTCTCAGACGTTCTCGGAGGTGAACCTGCTGGATGTGGAGGTCCTGGGCTGGTGTGGTTACTCGTGGTCTGCGGTTGTGAGGCCGGTTGGATGTACTGCCATATTCTCTGAAACGCCTTTGGAGACGGCTTATGGTGGAGAAATGAACATTCAATGCACGAGCAACAGATCTGGTTGACATTCCTGCTGTCAGCATGCCAATTGCACGCTCCCTCAATGCTTGTGGCATCTGTGGCATTTTGCTGTGAGACAAAACTGCACATTTCAGGGTGGCCTTTTATTGTGGGCAGTTTGAGGTACACCTGTGCACTAATCATGATGTCAGATCAGCATCTTGATGTGGCACACCTGTGAGGTGGGATGGATTATCTCAGCAAAGCAGAAGTGCTCACTATCACACATTTAGACAGATTTGTGAACAATGTTTGAGAGGAATGGTAATATTGTGTATCTGGAATGAAGTTTAGATCTTCAAGTCCATCTCACGAAACATGGGAGCAAAAACAAAAGTGTTGCGTTTATATTTTTGTTGAGTGTATATAAATAATAATCATTTTTAAACGTGTGATGTCATCCTGTGGACAACAGTACTGGTGGCATATTATGACATTATTGATTTTATGACAGAGGCTTCGGCCCAGTGAACATATGAACTGGACTTTTGGTCTGTTCTACAGGAAGAACCCTCAATGATAATGCACCAACAATCCCAACCAAAGAAAGGAACATAAGGACAGAAGAACCAAACAGGAAAGAAAATAGAAATAACTATTGTATATATAACCTAGAAAATTTCACAAGAAATTTTGAGTGGGCCAATGCGCGCTCACCCACACTCTGCTGCCGGTCCGCCCCATTATATACCACCAAACCTCATTCCTGATCACCGGCAGATGGGAAAGATGCCACTGATGACATTTCATGCTTTTACAGTGTTTCTGATTGGTTTTATATAAGGTTTAATAGGCCCCAAGCTTCTCCATTCATTCTGAATGGAGGAATCCTAAAGATGTGGATGTGACTTTGGCTGCTATTTTATGAAGTTTGGTAAAAGACATGAACATGAGGACTCAATATGATAAAGTCCAACTCCTTATGAGCAGTTTGCAGTTGAAATGAATATTCTGTGTAGAGGCATGCCAGACTGATAGGCTTCCAAAGTTAGCTGGGTTTTGTCAGGGATCTCACCAGTTTCCCATTATTTCCTATGAGGGGGGTTAGGTCAGCTTAAGTGGCTTGCCTGTCAAAACAAAAAGTGGCACAGACATGGGGACTCAATATGTCAGAGGTCTAATGTTTATCTACATTTTACATTTTGAATGAAGGTTCTGTGTGAAAGCATGCCCAAACGCCATGCCTTCAAAGTTTTGACAGTGATTTGATGCCTGTGGGGAGGGTTGATCGCAGTTTTTCTGGATTTTTTCAAACACCGTTTATCCGATTGCTACCAAACCTCAGAGGGTAGTAGTCCTGACCGAGCCGGTCGATTTGATGTATAATTTGTAGGGGTGGCTAGCGCTAATTAGCTGTGAAATGAATTAGAGGCTTTTATTTTGAAAATCAGTGTGTGTCTGTGTAAGTGTGTGTTTGTGTGTGGGGACACTCCCTAATGCATGTTAAAACATGTTTAAGTGTTTTATTTTGAAAATCTACACGTCAGCCATATCCTGTTATTGTGCAGGGTCTTTTATTTTGAAAATCCCTGTTTGTGTGTCTGTGTGTTGGCAGGTGTGTATAGTGTGTGTCTGCATATTTCTGGGTGGCTTGTGTGTAGTTTACCAGGCCTAGTAAGGTGTGTAATGATTTGGAGGCTTTTATTTTGAAAATCAGTGTGTGTGTGTGTGTGTGTGTGTGTGTGTGCGTGTGTGTGTGTGTGTGTGTGTGTGTGTGTAGTTGTGTGTGTGTGTGTGTGTGTAGTTGTGTGTGTGTGTGTGTGTGTGTAGTTGTGTGAGTGTAGTTGTGTGAGTGTAGTTGTGTGAGTGTAGTTGTGTATGATCCTGTATGGTTGTGTATGTGTGTGTGTCTGCCTCTGTCAGAAAGAAAAGTCATAGCACAGGTGTCCCGGTACAGCCGGACGTCCTGTAAAAGTTTCAGGTCGCTCACATTAAAGCTGTGGGACTAGTTCTGCTGAAAATGTGTCCAGAAGAAGGAGAATAATACAGAAGCGGAATAAGTATTTACAATAGTAACAGTGGAACAATATCAGGATAGATCAGGAGGTCTGAGTCTGGTCTTTCAGTCCAGATCCTCCTCCAGACTCTGATGAAGGAGCTTTTGGATGATGCTCTTTATCCAATGATACAGTTGATGCTGCTGTTCTTCTCATGTTCTAAATGTGTCGTCTGTCTTTACTCACATTGCTGCAAATATCCAGTTTGTGTTTGAACACAAAGCTGATAGTTGTGTGTTTGTTCATTCAAACATTAGTGACAAAAAGTCTGATGATAAACTTTGTATGAATGAACAACACATCAGTCAGTAAAGACAGAATGAAGCCATCAGATGTGTCAGATGATAAACTGCAGCTGTGTCTTTTTCTCTCCATCAGATTTCTGTCAACTTGAAGTCGACACAAACTCAGTGCACACAAAGCTCAAACTGTCTGACAACAACAGGAAGGTGACACATGTGTGGGAGGAGCAGCCATATCCTGATCATCCAGACAGATTTGACAGGTGTCCTCAGCTGCTGTGTAGAAATGTTCTGACTGGTCGCTGTTACTGGGAGGTCGAGTGGAGAGGAGGGGTTAATATATCAGTGAGTTACAGAAGAATCAGAAGGAAAGGAGACAGTGATGACTGCAGGTTTGGAGAAAACAATCAGTCCTGGAGTCTGTTCTGCTCTGATCGTGGTTACTCTGTCCGTCACAATAACAGAGAAACATCCATCTCCTCCTCCTCTGGCTCTCACAGAGCAGCAGTGTATGTGGACTGTCCTGCTGGCACTCTGTCCTTCTACAGAGTCTCCTCTGACACACTGATCCACCTCCACACCTTCAGCACCACATTCACTCAGCCTCTACATGCTGGGTTTGGGTTCTGGTTGGGTCCTGGTTCCTCAGTGAGTCTGTGCTGTGTGTAGAAGCAGAGTGTGTGGAAGTGACAGCAGCTTCAACTTTGTGCTTTAAATGTTGATGATGTTTCACTTTCATTTGAATCACTGACTGTGATTTCAGGTCAGAACATGTTTTTGTCTTAGAAGCAGTGAAATGAAGAATGTGAAGCTGAATTTATGATCATGAACTTTGACATGTCCTCACAAATGAAACCCTTACATTAAGAAATGCATGATTCCATGTTGTTATGGCTCTGATATTAAAATGTAGTATTATAATAGGAGTTAATGGACCTAAGTGGAAAACACCATTTAAAACTGCTGCAATACAAACACTAATAACTCCAACTCAATATTTTGGATAAACTTTGACATGACAGATATAAAATAATGCCTGAGCCTCCCAACTTGTAACATGACTTGTTTTGTGCATGTTTACATGAAATATTTGCATCATGCAATCTACCTGGCATTTAAAGCGTTAAACTCCTCCAATGATGTCATGTTTGGTAGTTCTGAGCAGTCCTGAAGTTGTTCCACATATTGATGCAGAAAAATATGAATCTGTTCAGTTTTTAGAGCAGTTTTTAGAAGCGGACATTTTTGTCCCTGATGACACAAAGGGTAGTAAATGTGTTTCCCAGTGTTCTGGTGATGGATCAGAAACATTTACATTTGAATTCTAAAATTTGTGTTGAACTGCCCGATTGCCCTTTTTCTCCTCAACCTGTGACGTCGGCGGAACTGCGATCACTCACCTGCTCCTGCCCGGGACGTTAAAAAGAAGCAAAGACACAGAGAAAGACTCAGAGAGACGCTGCAGCGCTACCACGCAGCTGTGGACCTTTCTGAACCAACCCTGAAGCACAGCCGGTCAGAGCGCGCTACGATCGCTGCGTTTAACTGCGCTAAATCTTTGTGGCGCTGTCGCGGTGCGTTCAATGACGCTCCGTAAATGTGCGCTTTTACACGTTTATTTTGTGTTTAGTTAATTTGATAAGATTGATTTAAACATGTGGTAAAAGCATAAATTATTAGTAAAACACTGCTTCAAACTAAAGCTGTGGAATCCAAACATGTTCAGGGACATTAGTGGCAGATGTAGCCAGGTATAAAAAGACCATAAGACCATAAGTGTTATTGAAACACTGCTCACATGAACAGTAGTGAATGTTTGAGCACTTTAATGCCAAGTTCTCAGAAATGATATACTTAGATGTACTGAATGTTGTACAACTGAAAGTTAGATTAGAGATTTGAATAGAGATTAAGATTAATGTCAGAGTTACATGGAAAGACTTATGTTTCTGACATTTGATGTCCTGAATGATGCATCTGAGAATTCATGGTGTTGAATGTCATTTTCTGACCTGGTCTGTAGGTCAGGGTTTTTTTTGAGGACGGATGTTGTCCAGGACCAACATCTGTGCTGAAACCGATGGCGAGCCAAGTCCCCTGAAGAGATTCCAGCACCGAGTAGATATCCACGTATACACACCCATTCACACTTACATCACAGAACAAGCATCCTTGGAACAAGGTGAACTGCCGTAACTCTACAACCCATATACCTGAGACCATTGTGATTTTGGTTTAAGGGCCCCAACGGGAAATCTGTCATTTTTATAGTGTGCACACTATTTCTTTTTCTTTTCCTAACTCTTTGAGTTAGTTGATATTTTTGTACAAACCAGACAAATGATCTTGTCATTTGTAATAATATAAGAGTGGCTACTCAACCGTTCCTCTTGTGTCTGCCTCATTATTGCTGCTCAGCACAGTGGCTCCTGTCCAATTTGGTTTCTTCTGGTTCTGGTCCAGATTTCATCATTATTATACTGTAATTCACTTTTATACTGTTAGAACTGGTTACACAAACTGTCTGTTCAAATACAGTCCTTCATTTAAAGTGCACTTACCTGCATAGTGTGCTAAGCTAGCTGCTAAAATATGCACTGTCACTTTCATCTTTCAATTCTGAACATTTGTTTGTATGTTTTTTTGAGGTTTTTCACCTGATCTGATCTGATCTGAACCTGATTCTGACACTACAAGATTCAATAAAGCAAAGCAGAAATAAAGCGATGACTGAGTGGAGTCCAGCTGACCTTCAGTCACAAAGAGTCATCCTTTCAAGTGGAAACACTGCAAAACCATATAACACTGGACAATGTGTCTAGAGAGAGTCTCTGTTACACAAACTGTGCCATATGCACCAACACAGATACAAAGAGGCAAAAATACCCACTGGACAAAGAAGTCCACAGTGACCTGAGGGTTAAGTGCATCCAAAACCTGCTCACTGCAGGATCTGTGTTCAGGTGTGTACAGTGAGTTGCTGTTAAACTCTTCTTAAGGTGACAGCTGCATTTGCAGACTGAGTAAAAGCACATTCAGGGATTTTTCTACTAAATATTTGATGTGTACAAATGATTATTTTCTACCTACATTTCTCACTGTTAATGTCATTTTAAAACATGTTCTGGTCATCTGGAGTATTGTTGCTTCCACCAACACTAAACACATTTATTGTAAATATGTAGCTCATGATAGGACCAACAAGGCAAAGTTTAAATGTTGCTGTGTTAGACATTTACAAGCAGATCACAGTGAAGATGAGTCTGATGGCGGACTGCAGGAGTCACCGCCTGTACCGTTCCTGGAGCAGCAGAGTTTTTTAGTGTTATCATTCCATAGGTCATCATGCTTTTACACATAATAAACCTATACTTATTAAAGCTATTTATAAATGATATTATGTATTTATTGTAAAACATTTATTATAGTTTCCTGTTAAATATTCCTCGGTGTCAGTTTGATATTACATCCTTGAACCAACCAATAAATAAATGTCCCTGAGACGGACCATTATTCATCTTGAAGAGTTCAACATGTGTATTATTACACTGCATCTTACAAAAGATAAAAGATGATATTTATTTCAGAAGAGACTGATTATTCTGTGCATCAGACAGAGTGATGAGCAGCAGAGGCAGAGGATGAGGAGCCGCTCTTTAGAGGACACTGAGGTGGCTCTTAAAGAGCCGCTGTGGTTTGAGGAGCCGCGGACACTTCAAGCTCTCTCTCCGTGGATGCAGCGGGCCAGCTGGATGTCTTTGGGCGTGATGGTGAGCCTCTTGGCGTGGATGGCGCACAGGTTGGTGTCCTCGAACAGGCCGACCAGGTGCTGGCCTCCTGCAGAGCCATGACAGCGGAGCTCTGGAAGTAGTCAGCTCCATGTTTGATTATTCTAGATGCTTTAAGGCTGTGAACCCCTCACTGCACACTTTAAACTCCGTTCTCCCTGTTTAAACACTGTCAGAGTTCAAACCTTCGTAGGAAATAAGTCCAGTATTACAGAATGAAACCAAAGATCAAACCTGTTTTCAGCAGCATTCTGCATTCTGGAGATGGACTGACACTGGTCTACGGACTATCCGGACCAGAACTCAATGAGCTGTAAGAGAAAAACAAGGTGAGAGGTGAACTGGTTATAGGAGGGACCACTGTAATGCAAACATGTGATTTGCTGTTTCTGGTGTTTTTAGGTTTTGATTTAAATTCCACAAAATCATTTATTTGCATTCAATTATTTTTGATTGTAACCATATATAATTCATACTTCTGTCTGTGTTCTAGGGGTCTTAAAAATATGTGGTTTCCTTTTTATTTACAGTGTGCATGTCATGTGACTTATGAACGTACAGTTTGTGCATATATATAAACACTTTGATTTCCAGGTTGATGCAGCAACAGCTGCTGCTCTGATCTTTGTTGTGTCTCTTCTCCTCTGTAGTTTCTGCTTGTTGCTCCGTCACACGCCCTCTGCTGGTGAGCCACGTCATTACACACAACCTCTGCTGCTGTCAGACTGTATAATAACCACTTCTGATAGGAGCAATATTCACACACCACAGTGTACAACACATTATTTATTTAGTTTCTGATGCACTATGTACAGTTTTCTTACAGACCACTTCTCCCTCCGCTCACCTGTGCAATAACTGTTCATATGTAAACTGTTGATGATTCTATTCTATATTTTATTGGTAGTTTATTTTATCATATATATCTTTTCTTAACTTATCCTTTGCTGTCTGTAAGTCTGTAACCTTTAACTCTCTGCCATATATACTGTGCCATGTGTGAAGTGATAATAAAATGTGAATGTGAATTTATTGTAAAGAACTTTACTTATTATCCCTGTTATAAGTGAGCAGTGTGTGTGTGTGTTTGATGGAGTGTGTAATGTCTGCTCAGTGTTACTGATGCTGCTGTGTGTGATCTGAAAACTGATCAAACTGTGATGTGTCTGATGCTGACAGAAGAATCAGAGGTCAGACAGTCGGATCCTCCTCTGTGACACCTTTAACATCATATCAGAAATCTCTGTCTGCTTCTGGTACATGCAGCTGATCACCAGCAGGGGGCTCACTGCTTTGCTGTCACTCAGTGTAACAATGGAACTGTTAGAATGATGGTGCGGCTCACACAGGTGTGTGTGGTTGAGGTTAATCAGTGCAACAATGTCAGCTTCTCTCTACAGACTGTGAGAGAAACAGTCTGACTGAAGACAGGAGGAGGCAGAAATGTCACTGTGTGGATGTCAGCTGCCAGAAAACACCACAGAAGAAGAAGAAGAGGCAGAGGAAGAAGAAGAACAGAGAGGGGAAAGTGTTTGTGGTGACAGTGGATTGGAGTAAAGCTCAGCTGCTACAACAGAACAGTTTCTGAACACATGTGTAGCCACCAAAACTACACCTGGTACAACAAAGGATCACAGTGAGTGGAGGACCAAGGCTGGAACCAGAGGACCAGAGCTGAGCTCTGGAGGCCAGAGAAGTCCTCCTGCAGCCTCTGCTGAGTTTGTTCCTTTTGACCCCCTGTTCTTTGTTGTTGATGATCTTTTTGCAGTGTTTTGCTGATTTATCTATGTAATTATATCATGTGAGGATGTTTTGACATAGCAGATCATCATTTCACTGTGATTCAGATCAAATTCAGATCACAGAAAGGCCTTCCTGTTCTCACTTCAGTGAATGAATTATGGTTTTGTATTTTCATTGGTCAACAGTGGTGGAATTGTAACCTTTTAAATGGGATTCAGTTTGGTTACCATAGAAACCACTGAGGAGGCACTGATGGCTGTGGGGCTGTTGGGGTTGCTGCTGCTGAGTGGAGTCGTTCTGGTGGTCATTATGATGGAGATGCTGCAGGGTTCATTGTGTTGGTGGTTGTGATGGGATGGTGGTCCCTGATAGGGGTGCTGCCGAGTGGGGTCATTGTGGTACAGGTTAGGGGTGTGAAGTGGTCCCTCTCAAACCTGCAGTAGAAAGTCTTGAGGTCGTCAGCAGTGGGGGAGGTTGTCTCCTGTGGTTTGTGATCTCCACACTGATGCATGGTCGTTAGCAGAAAAGCTGTTTTTCAACTCTTCTGAGTATTCCCTTTTTGCCACCTTGATTTCCTTGGTGAGAGGGTTTCTCTCCTGCCTCTACAGGACTCTGCCCCCACTCCTGTAGACTGTTGCATAACAGGAAGTGGTCTTGCATTAGGGTGTGACCCTCCTGAGAAGCAGAACCTCTCCTTTATAGGGGCTGTCTTGATAACTGCCTCTCATTTCCACCTGTTGTCTGTTCCATTTGCACAACAGCAGCTGAAAATTGATGTTTTATTGTATTAGCTCAACATTGGATGAAAACTGTTTAGATAAGCAAAGATGGTAGCAGGCTGCAGGGGTTAACATCTGAAAGCAGTGTGACAGGAGTGCAAAGCATTCCTCCCAAACAAGGACTTGAACCCTGGACCCACCTCACCTCCCTCATAGGTTGAAGTCCTGTCCTCTGTGTGTCTCCCTGTCAGTCACCCATTTAGGTGTCAGTTTGTTGATCCAAACTGTTTAACTGATACTTTCACATGAAAATATCAGGTTTTCTTTATATGACTGGTAACAGCCCTGCCTGCCTAATTAAGCCCTAATTTAGACACTGTGTGATTCTGCTTTTACTCCTCTCAGGGCAGGTCTTATGTATTTTAATGGGGGTGCAGCCTTCAAACAACGGCTGTTTTTTTCCAAACCAAAGCAATCAGACTAAAAAAAAAACACAACCGGGGGCACTAGCACTACTCTACAAATGTGTGCGATTTCGTGTTGATCCAGTCTAATATGTGGAAATCGTGGCGAGTTAGAAAATAGGTTTGCTCTTTTCCAGTCGCCTCACCGTTTATATGGGCTGTGAATGAGGAAAAGTCCGGGACTCTTCCTGAACAGCTGGCTCTACAGGCAAAACGGTTTGGTGTTGAGTTTTAAGAGTGACACCGTCAGAACCCAAACCATTTTTCCTTCCAACTGGTGACATAATTATCTCAGCCAGATGGAAGGTGCAGACGTTGCAGCAGGATAGAGACACAGGATCTGGTTTAGTTTTTTCCCTCCCGCACTCTGAGTGATGACATCATCCACTCTGAGCCACGCAATACACACTGTTAAACTCAGAAACGGACTGAAAACCACTCCAACTTTGAGAGGCTAGCGTGTGCAAACAATTCGGAATTAGAAAATTCTGAATACAAGTTTGATAGAGCAGCATCTAATGAGCGTTTTAAGACTAAAATGGAGTCTGTAGCTTGAAATTTGTAGGAGGAGATACATTTGGCAGATGACCCTCGTTGAAGGTCTCTCTCATAGACTTCAATGTTAAATGGCTTTTGAATTTTTATTAATATTTTGAAAACGAAACATATTTGAACAAATCTGAATACAAGTTTAACAGCCCCTGAAGAGCTGAAGAGAATGATGTTTGAATGGTTTCTGTAGCTGAAAGCATGTGGAACTACATACATTGCTTAATATTTGAAAAATTATAATTTTGTGAAAAAAACTTGAAGTTTACCCGGAATGTCCACTGTGTGATGAACATTTTGATAGTTGAATGGCTGAAATCGGTGAATGTATGCTGAAGATACGCTGCGCCAAAAAACGTACGGAAGAATAAAAAGAGGAAAGAGGGTGAAGAACAATAGTTTGACTGTTGCCTAGCAACAGCAATCAAACTAATCAACTAAAAACACAAATGCAATGCATGATGGGTAGTTTTTAAATGTAAACATGTTTACATGTCTCCATGGTGATGTGAAGTGCTTTGATGACAAGAGTTTCAGTCACAGTGTGTCTTTGAACTTCTGTTACATACTGAGAGGAGACAGGCAACAAACACAGAGAAAATATAAAGTCTGCAAAGTCAACATGAACGTGTACACAGATCTCCGTGAGCAGGGGCTGCTCTGCGATGCTGTCATCAGAGTGGAGGCTCATGACTTTCCCATCCACAAAGTCATCTTGGCGAAGTACACTTACTTCAGGTGAACTGATTATCTCAATTTTAAATGAATGTGTTAGTAACCTTTACATAGGGAGACAAAAACAAGGATTTGTTGTAGTTCATGATGTGAGTGTTGGAGATTATTCACTGCAATCTTGTTTTTATAGCTCACAGTGTTTCAGTGTGTTTGCTGATATTGTTGTGATGACTAGTCAACTGCTGGGAAAATGTTGTCAGCCTGACCTCATAAAGAAAGCAGCAGCAGTCCTTAATGTTTGAACATGACAAAAACAACCGGTGAACAAGTGTGTGTTAATCTGCTGGCCCCAGGTGGGACTTGGATGATAGGACATGTTGACATTAAAGCATCTAATAGTGAGTTCTCCCTCTATAGGCTCAAACTTATTTTATCTTAAACTTAAACTTGATGTATAGTTTAGAAGTCATAAGTGAATTAGATAATGTTACAGCAAGCAGATTTAGACCTTTAACTAGACTGTTGAATAAAGTTACCCATAAATCCACCAGTGACTTAGTGACTCATTTTAGTATCTGTTTTAAAAACTGAAATGCATCAAAGTGGTGTATAATGTTGTGGAACTTTTTCTGTGTCTTTCAGAGCTCTCTTCACACGCTGGTGTGAACCTGACAAGAAAGTCTACATTATTCCTGACCTATCCTCAGACATGATGGAGCTCATCATTGAGTTTGCATACACCGGCTCTGTTAACGTGACAGAGTCCAATGCACGGAGGCTTTTCATGGCAGCTGATTACCTCAATATAGTGGAGCTGGTGCAAATATGCTGCAACTTTTTTGAAAAGACGCTCTGCCCAGACAACTGCATCGGCATCTGGCAGTTCACAAAAACCTACCACGCCCCTGAACTGCACCTCAAGGCTTTCCACTATGTCCTCAGTCACTTTGAGGATGTGGCTTTCGGTGAAGAGTTCCTGCAGCTCTCGGCCCAGGATGTCAGTGACATCATCAGCCGTGACAACCTCAGTGTGAGACAGGAGGCAGCTGTGTTTGAGGCCATCATTCGGTGGATCACACATGAACCTCAGGAACGAGAAGGATACATAGATCTTCTCTTGCCAAAGGTACTTTATATTATACATTATAATTTTCACTTTATAGGTTAATCTATTTCAAGACAGTGACTGAAGCCAACCTCAGCCCAATAGAGGGTTATCAGTTATTAGATGTGCTTCATGTCATGATGACAGCCAGTACAGCCATCCTTTACCATTTTATAGGCTAGAAGGTGCAATATCATCTATTCTCATGAGTGATAATAGAAAGCAACACAAACTACCTGAGTGACGCATTGTGCTCATGTGCATGCTGTTCTTCTGGGTGACTCTGAAAATGGAGGAGAATTTATGCAAATCATCATCTTTTCCAAAACCTTACCAAGCATTTGTGGGTTCGGTTCGTTTCATGGTTCTGAGGTCATGTTTTTCGGTTCGGTTCACATTGTTGACGTTTTTTCTACTTTTAACACTCTGGAAATACCAGATGAGCACAAAATACAGCCTATTTATCCAACATTCAAAATATTTAAGAATCAGTTCAGTGTTTTCCCATCATTATATTAGGTCAATTTTAGTCAATTGTATTTCTTTTTAATTTCTATATAGCAGCAGATCATAACAGAAGTCATTTAAAAGAACTTTCCTATAGAACAGGTCTACACCTTGTTCCTTTATTAAACAAACTGAACATGTTATGTCATGTTATTTGTCTTATTTGCCCGGCAGCATGTCATTTCTCTCTGCGCCGCTGTCTGCGCACAGAGGTCCGATGTGTGACAGACGCATGCACCATTGCTCATTACATGCTAGTAGGATAGACTGAACTCTATGACTACGCTAGGTTAAGCTAAAGTTACTGATGTCCGTGTTTATTTTATTTTTGCTATTGAAATATGCTATTTACATCCCGCTCTGTGAGCATGGGACCTTCCCAGCTTTGCACACGGTCGGACCCAGAGTGCTGTGGGTCTCTCTGCTCTGCCTGCAGCTGAACCTGCTGCGTGAAGCTACAGAGAGACTGACCGGCTGTGAGTGCATTGAGGATCAGATACTCAAAATCAAATGACTCAGACTTGGACTCGAGGGCCAAAAAACTTGATCGGGACATCCCTAGTAAAAACACCTCCCTGCATTACTTGATGCGCATGTCCAGAACCAAACAGAACACGCGCCCCAAACCGAAACATGTGTACCGAACGGTTTGGATTTTTTTCCTTAACCGTCCCACCCCTACAACCTACCCATGAAAGAGCAAGAAATGAAAATATAAGACAACCAACCAAAAGTTACTAAACCTCCTGTTAAAGCTGGGCGCTGGCACAAGCATTTATAATCATTTATTATTATTAGTACAAGTACATAAACTAATAAGGAGCATATACATGTAATGCTGGCTGTTTGCATAAGCTTTGTGTGCAGGTTAATGCAACTCAGACAATCAATAAGCTGATAATGATGACAGATGAAAGGAGGAGAGTAATGAGAGGAATTAAAAAAATATATTAAAGATAAGACTTCAAAGAGGGCTCAGTCCATCTGACTGACTGCCACGATGTAGAACAAAGAGAATGAAGACCTCCTTTGTTCAGGTTGCTAATAGCATTTCAAATAACTGACCATTATTTTATTGTTTTACTTGTTGTATTTATTGTGATGTTCTTTATTAGGAACCATGGTTGTTTATGTATTTTTATTTATTCTGACACAGACTGTTATTGTTGTAGGTCAGGCTGAGCATGATGCCTACAGAGTACATACAGAGTCATGTGCTGTCCAATAAGCTGGTGATGGACAACTTGAGGTGCCAGGCCATGGTCTCTGAGGTCATCGAATGCAAAGACCAAATCCTCGGTCGGCCGCGTCTGCCTTCTGCCATCCTATTGGCCATTGGAGGCTGGAACAGCATCATGGATCTACCTGTATGTAATGTAATCGAGGCATTTGACGTCCGTGCAAATCACTGGATGAACATAACAAACCTTTCTGAGCCTCCTCGCGCCTGTCATGGTGCAGCCTACCTCGGTGGGTATGTCTACTGTGTTGGTGGCTTTGACCAGGTGTTCAAAGCCACCAATAGTGTGTGCAGGTTTGACCTGAGCACACGGACGTGGCAAGAGGTGGCACCGATGCACTATCGCCGCGTGAATGTGAGCGTGACTGTGCTGAACGGGTGCATTTACGCCATGGGAGGCTATGATAGGCACACACCTCTCAGCAGTGCTGAGTTCTACCAGCCAGAAACCAACCAGTGGCTTCAAACTGCACCCATGCATGAGCAGAGGAGCGACGCCAGCTGCACAGCACTCAACGGCAGGGTGGGTGGAACACAATGGAACATACCAGAGAACAGAAAGATCTGTTTAGAAAACACTGCTGCCAGTTTGAGCCAACAAAAAAGACAATTTCTTATTGTCCACCCCCACCCCCCCTTTTTGTATTCAGATCTACATATGTGGTGGATATGACGGGAATGAGTGCCTGCAAAAAGCAGAGTGCTACAACCCAGAGACCAACCAGTGGACCCCGATCTCTCCCATGAGCAGCCGGCGCAGTGGAGTAGGAGTCATTGCATACAACAACCATGTTTATGCAGTAAGTGCATGAAAGAAATGTGTGACCAGCTTTCATCAGCGCTTTAAAGCAGCTAGTTTTTTTATGTGACTATTGAATTGATAAGTGATGCATCTTCTTCTCATCTTTGACTCCAAAGGTTGGTGGCCTCAATGTAACAGGCTGTCTGCAGACTGCTGAGGTCTACAACCCTCAAACCAACACCTGGCGCAACGTGTCCTCCATGATGACCCCCCGCCGCGACTTTGGCATTGAAGTAGTTGAGCACCGGCTCTTTGTTGTCGGGGGCTTCAATGGCTTCAACACCACCTCTAATGTTGAGTACTATGACAGTGAGACGAATGAGTGGTCTCAGGCCTGCGACATGGACGTCGGCCAGAGCGGTCTGAGCTGCTGTGTGCTTTCTGGTCTTCCCAACATGGCCGACTACACCATCCCTCGTGATTCGTGATTTCTGTAAATCTTGTAATAATATGAATGAATGAATGAATAAATGTATAAAGTGATGTAACAATACTGTCACAGTACCTGGCTGTAAATGTATATCATCTGTTTTGTTCTGTTTATATAGGAGTGTACCATTAAAACACTACTATTTATGTGCGGATCAGTTATCTGACTGAACATCATGAAACAATTTTCAAAGTTCGACAGGCTAAGTTTATTTTTTACCTAATGGTCGCGCACATCAAGCAGCTGTGGTAGACATTTTTTAAAATAACAGTGTACGACTTTACAGTTTTGATTTACTCTTGCTGATTTCACCGTGTTATGTTGAACCACAGGAGGCGGCTGCTTTCAGAGACTTGGCTCTAAACTCCCTCCTTTACCTACTCAGCAGCAAACAGCAGGAGCTGACAGACAGCATTGGCAACTGCCGGGTGAACATATGGAGCATTTGGCAGCTAGAGAGGCAGATGTAGAAACCAAAAAAACCATAGAGCCAAAGGAGAGTGAATATTGGGCTTACGTTCACCAGGTGGACAGAGACACAGCTCCAAATGAATGATGTTCCAAAACAGCTGGCTGTGTAAATAAACAACTGTTTGCTATCAAGTTAGAAAAAGATGATAATGACATTGTTGTGCTGACAAAAAGGGCTTAATTTAAGAGAATCTGACTCCTTCAAAGCTGCTTCACATACCATCATATTTTTCATTGGAGGCCTTTATGTACAGCATCAACATATTTTTCATATCAGTGGTTATTAAGATTAAGAAACCTTTATTAGTCCCACAATGGGGAAATTGCATAATAGTGATAAGAGACAGTCTGCTGTCCTTGACAAATAAATGCCATTAAATTCCATGAAGTTCTGCTGTGTTTGGGACAATATTAGTGCTTCATCACAGCTTTTAACCTGGGACTGTTGTGGATGTCACTTCTGTTCTCTGTTTGTGGTTTTTCTTGCCTGCCTTTTGTTATTCTTATTTCCTGATTGTATTATTTTCCTTCCTGCCCTGACCTCTTTTGTATGTGTCTCTTCCTTACCTTCCTTCTGTTTCCCGCCTCTGTGATTACCTGCTCCTCCCTAATTTTTTCCACCTGTGTCTTGTTTTCCCTCCTCTTCTTAAGTCCTGTGCTCCCTTTGTCCTCTTTGGATCATTGTTCTTTGTACCTGTGTCTTGTGTTTGCCTGCCGTCATGTCCTCCCTGTCAGTTCGTCCTCCTGTTCCTCTCTTTGGATTTATTTTGGTTTGGTTAGTGTTTTTCCTTGGTTTCATTTTGTACTTTGGGTTTTTCCTTTGGAATTCATTCTGAGGTTTTGCTCCCAACCTCTTATGTAGTCGAGTCCTGACTTTGTGTTTTTGACCTTTTAAAATAAAGCTCTCCTTTTGTTGGATTAGCACTATGCTGCATTTGGCTCCTCTTTAATCACAAACACAACAGGGAGGTCCAGAGACAGACTTTAATCAGACACAAAGAGACACACTTAAAAGTAATTTCCTGTAAATGTGTCACATGGGTGTCACCACTGCTGCCACTAGGAGATCCCAAATGAACGTGACATCACTGCATCCTGGCCGTTTCCAGCCTGATCCACGGGATGTGTGTACAGGTGCTTTTAATGTGGTTGTTGTCCAAATGTCAGGGCATTATTCTGCCCAAAATGGAACCTTGAGAGGTATAGTTTATAGTATTGTTGTTATTTAGCGTCACTAGGGGGCACCAAGGTTATTTAGGGAAGCACTAGACACAGGTAGACCAGAATGCACCTGGGTGGGCAAATGGTTTTTTACCAGCACAGGAGAGACAGCAGGGAAAAAGTTTGTCTGGTTGTCTGCCTGAACATGGACAAAATAAACCTGACATCAAAATGATTTTAAGAATGGACATTGAGTTTTTTCTACCTGCATAAACCAAATGTCAGAGAGAGAGCGAGAGAGCCAGTCACTGCACATCCAGTTTTGATGTATTTTCCTTCCAAATGTTTGGCCTTATTGAATGAGTCTGCAATAGGACAAGCACAAAATACAGGATCAGTTACTATTACTTAAACATGTATATAAACAGACTTTTGCAAATAGCAATCATAGCTTTTAAAAATGTCACTTCACCTTTGCAGCTGTTATCTGTACTTTCTACTCCAGTACATTTCTCCTTATATGGAACTGCAGACTTGTAGATTACAACCTAAATGAAAACTTGTTGAGCTAGCCAGGAGTCGAACCTAGAATCTTCTCAAAAAATTATTTAAGGTTTCAAAACCTTTTTTTCGGGTTGAGATTATGGCAGGATTCTAATCCCATAGTTTGTTTGTATGTGATTTTGTGTTTACAGACGCAGAGCTAGCAAATTTTAAAAAGGCTCTATCTACTTACTAAAGGTAAAATTTGACCAGTCAAGGATTCTAATGACTACATAACACATCCTTTATTACATAAACGTGTTGTAAACACATGTATTGAACAAATGCACTTAAAAAAATAAAATCAGATAAAAATCATTGTGACATATATGTCACATCGGCCCTTTAGCCAAAAAATCTGTGAAAAAAATGATGTGACATTATGATGAAACTCTTGAGGGTTAAAAGTCACTCCTTCGAGCCAGATTTGAACCAGCGACCTAAGGATTTCAGCGTTTGGGTGAGATGAGAACAAGATGCCCGAGCACAGCCGAGCGTTCACAGTCGACTCGAACACGGGTCATCTGTGCTTGATTTGAAAGTCAGGATTGTGGATTGGATTTGTGTGTTCATAAAGACCTGAAAAAAATCAGACCAGATTTTCCTCATCCTGGAATGCAGCTTAAGACTTTGTGGTAGTATGGCCACTTTACATCTTGATCATACTAGAATAGAATAGAATAGAATAGAATAGAATAGAATAGAATAGAGCAAGGCGTCTGGACTTGTAGAGTTTTCTTGAAGACGTTTCGTTGCTCATCCAAGCAGCTTCAGTTTGGTGGGGAAACATGGTTTATATGTGGTTACAGACCTCAAGTGGGTGGGTCTGGGTAAAACTCACAAACAATAGCATTTTAATGACTAGACCAGACTAAGAGTGGTCCAAATACCCCTTATGATGAAAAGGAAAACAAGGACCGTGACGTCGCCCGGTATGGCGCAGCTGGGGCCCCACCCTGGAGCCAGGCCCGGGGTTGGGGCTCGAATGCGAGCGCCTGGTGGCCGGGCCTTTCCCCACGGGGCCCGGCCGGGCTTAGCCCGAAGGAGCGACTTGGGGCCGACCTCCCATGGGCCCACCACCGGTGGGAGGAACCGTAAGGGGCCAGTGCAGAGTAGATTGGGTGGCAGTCGAAGGTGGGGGCCTCGGCGACCTGATCACTGGACACAGAAACTGGCTCTGGGGACATGGAATGTCACCTCGCTGGGGGGGAAGGAGCCTGAGCTTGTGCGGGAGGCTGAGCGGTACCGACTAGATATAGTCGGGCTCGCCTCCACGCACAGCTCGGGTTCTGGAACCCAACTCCTTGAGAGGGGTTGGACTCTCTTCTATTCTGGAGTTGCCCATGGTGAGAGGCGGCGGGCTGGGAGGGGTGGGCTTGCTTATAGCCCCACAGATTAGCTGCCATGTGTTGGAGTTTTCCCCAGTATGTGAGAGGGTCGCCTCCCTGCGCCTTCGGGTTGGGGAGAGGTCTCTCACTGTGGTTTCGGCGTATGCACCGAACAGCAGTGTAGAGTACTTGACCTTCTTACAGTCTCTGGGAGGGGTGCTGGATGGCACCCCAACCGGGGACTCTGTCATCTTGCTGGGAGACTTCAACGCCCACGTGGGCAGTGACAGTAACACCTGGAGAGGCGTGATTGGGAGGAACGGCCTCCCCGATCTGAACCCGAGTGGTGTTTTGTTATTGGACTTCTGTGCTGGGCATGGTTTGTCCATAACGAACACCATGTTCGAGCACAAGGTTGTCCATCGGTGCACCTGGCACCAGGACACCCTAGGCCGGAGGTCAATGATCGATTTTGTAATCGTGTCAGCTGACCTTCGACCTTGTGTTTTGGACACTCGGGTGAAGAGAGGGGCTGAGCTGTCAACTGATCACTACCTGGTGGTGAGTTGGATCCGTTGGCGGGGGAAGAGGCTGGACAGGCCCGGCAGGCCCAAACGTACTGTGCGGGTCTGTTGGGAGCGTTTGGCCGAACCCGCCGCTAAGGAGATTTTCAACTCCCACCTCCGGGAGAGCTTCACCCAGATTCCGAGGGAGGCTGGAGACATTGAGTCGGAGTGGACCATGTTTTCCACCTCCATTGTCGATGCAGCCGTCTGAAGCTGCGGCCGCAAGGCCTCTGGTGCCTGTCGTGGTGGCAATCCCCGGACCCGGTGGTGGACACCGGAGGTCAGGGATGCCGTCAAGCTGAAGAAGGAGTCCTATCGGGCCTGGTTGGCTTGTGGGACTCCTGAAGCAGCTGATAGGTATCGGCAGGCCAAGCGTGCTGCAGCGAGGGCAGTTGTAGAGGCAAAAACTCGGGCCTGGGAGTTCGGGGAGGCCATGGAGGAGGTCAGCCTCAAAGAGATTCTGGCAAACCGTCCGGCGCCTCAGGAGGGGGAAGCAGTACTCTGCCAACACTGTATTCAGTGGGGGTGGGGAGCTGTTGACCTCGACTGAGGGGGTGGTTGGACGGTGGAAAGAGTACTTTGAGGGTCTCCTCAATCCCACCAACACGCCTACTATTATGGAAGCGGAGGCTGATGACTCAGTGGTGGACTCGTTCATCACCTGTGCTGAAGTTGCCGAGGTAGTCAAAAAGCTCCCCGGCGGCAAGGCACCGGGGGTGGATGAGATTCGCCCTGGGTACCTCAAGTCTCTGGATGTAGTGGGGCTGTCTTGGTTGACACGCCTCTGCAACATCGCGTGGCAATCGGGGGCAGTGCCGCTGGACTGGCAGACCGAGGTGGTGGTCCCTCTTTTTAAAAAGGGGGACCGGAGGGTGTGCTCCAACTACAGGGGGAATCACACTCCTCAGCCTCCCTGGGAAAGTCTACGCCAGGGTACTGGAGAGGAGAATTAGACCCATAGTCGAACCTCGGATTAAGGAGGAGCAATGTGGTTTTCGTCCTGGCCGCGGAACGCTGGACCAGCTCTATACCCTCCGCAGGGTGCTGGAGGGTTCATGGGAGTTCGCCCAACCAGTCCACATGTGTTTTGTGGACTTGGAGAAGGCGTTCGACCGTGTCCCTCGCGGCATCTTGTGGGGGGTGCTCTGGGAGTATGGGGTCCGTGGCCCTCTGCTGAGGGCTGTTAGGTCCCTGTATGACCGGAGCAGGAGTTTGGTTCGCATAGCCGGCAGTAAGTCAGACCTGTTCCCAGTGCATGTTGGACTCCGGCAGGGCTGCCCTTTGTCACCGGTTCTGTTCATAATTTGTATGGACAGAATTTCTAGGCGCAGCGAGGGACCGGAGGGGATCTGGTTCGGGAACCATAGGATTTCATCTCTGCTTTTTGCGGATGATGTTGTCCTGTTGGCTTCATCGAGCCGGGACCTCCAGTGTGCACTGGGACGGTTTGCAACCGAGTGTGAAGCGGCTGGGATGAGAATCAGCACCTCCAAGTCTGAGGCCATGGTTCTCGACCGGAAAAAGGTAGTTTGTCCTCTCTGGGTGGGAGGAGAGCTCCTGCCCCAAGTGGAGGAGTTTGTGTATCTCGGGGTCTCGTTCACGAGTGAGGGAAAAATGGAGCGGGAGATTGACAGACGGATCGGTGCAGCTTCCGCAGTAATGCGGTCGCTGTACCGGTCTGTTGTGGTGAAGAAGGAGCTGAGCCGTAAGGCGAAGCTCTCGATTTACCGGTCAATCTACGTTCCTACCCTCACCTATGGTCATGAGCTTTGGGTAGTGACCGAAAGAATGAGATCGCGAATACAGGCGGCTGAAATGAGTTTCCTTCGAAGGGTGGCTGGGCGCTCCCTTAGAGATAGGGTGAGAAGCTCAGTCACCCGAGAGGAGCTCGGAGTAGAGCCGCTGCTCCTCCACATCGAGAGGAGCCAGCTGAGGTGGCTCGGGCATCTGGTTCGGATGCCTCCTGGACGCCTCCCTGGGGAGGTGTTCCGGGCATGTCCCACTGGGAGGAGGCCCCGAGGAAGACCCAGGACGCGGTGGAGAGACTATGTCTCTCGGCTGGCCTGGGAACGCCTCGGGATTCCCCCAGAGGAGCTGGAGGAAGTGTCTGGTGAGAGGGAAGTCTGGGTGTCCCTGCTTAGACTGCTGCCCCCGCGACCCGGCCCCGGATAAGCGGTGGAAGATGGATGGATGGATGGATGACCCAGTTGCATCTGTTTATTGGTCTGTATCCAGTAACCAAGAAAATAAAACTACAAAAATTGTGAAAAGAAAAATCAAGCAGGAACCCTGCTGGGGAATTAACAGTTTAGAACAGGGCAAACTATAAACGCAACACTTTTGTTTTTGCTCCCATGTTTCATGAGATGGACTTGAAGATCTAAACTTCATTCCAGATACACAATATTACCATTCCTCTCAAACATTGTTCACAAATCTGTCTAAATGTGTGATAGTGAGCACTTCTGCTTTGCTGAGATAATCCATCCCACCTCACAGGTGTGCCACATCAAGATGCTGATCTGACATCATGATTAGTGCACAGGTGTACCTTAAACTGCCCACAATAAAAGGCCACCCTGAAATGTGCATTTTGTTTCTGCTTTATTGGCGGTCTGGGGACTCAGAACCAATCAGTATCTGGTGTGACCACCATTTGCCTCATGCAGTGCAACACATCTTCTTCGCATAGAGTTTATCAGATTGTCTATTGTGGCCTGTGGAATGTTGGTCCACTCCTCTTCAATGGCTGTGCGAAGTTGCTGGATATTAGTGGGAACTGGTGCACGCTGTCGTATACGCCGGTCAAGCACATCCCAAACATGTTCAATGGGTGACATGTCCGGTGAGTATGCTGGCCATGCAAGAACTGGGACATTTTCAGCTTCCAAGAATTGTGTACAGATCCTTGCAACATGGGGCCGTGCATTATCTTGCTGAAACATGAGGTGATGTTCATGGATGTATGGCACAACAATGGGCTTCAGGATCTCATCACGGTATCTCTGTGCATTCAAAATGCCATCAATAAAATGCACCTGTGTTCTGTGTTCACCTGTGTTCTGTTTGTGTTAAACATTTTAATCGGATTCATCATGATGTTTGATTAGCCCTAATTATTATGTATCCACTTCAAATGTAACTTTGTAACAATTGCGTGCAGTGAAACTGAAAGTTTAATGTATTTTATTGTGTCAGCCATGTAGTGTAGTCGAACGAGACTGCACGGATATTCAAATGCCAAACGATCCATGAACCAATAACACACACCGCAATTCATTTTATTCACCACTAGATGTCCTACTCGAGCACTGTGTCATTGAAGCCTGGAGTAATGAACCTTTTTCTTGAATCAGGTGTCGAAGCTTCAACAAAGCCTTGAAAACCCATCACTAGCTGTAGGTATTATCTGTAAGACACAAGAAACAGATGCTGAATTAACTATACAATGATCGGATTGTGGGTTTTTAATGATTGTTTATTGTTAATGTGTGATGGTGTGTGAGCTCTTACCTTTTGTTGTGGCCAGGGGTGACAGTCAAAAGAGTCCCTCTTGGAACAAGCAGGCATTTATGGTTCCGGACCAGTCCACTCAGGAAATAGGTGCAGGACAATTTTAGTTATGAGTTTTAAACCAGCTTTTAGCTTTTAATAAAAAGGAATTCCATGTATTTATTGTACATATGTATTGTATTTGGTGTGAGGTGTATGGCGGGGTAAGTGTAATGGAGGGAGAAGGAGATCACCTATCTGGGGATGGGAGAGGACTCCAGGTGTGGCAGCAGCTATTTAAAGCGGCCATTTTGTACGTATGGTGGTTTTTCTGTTGTGTGCTGTCAGGACCACATGCTGCCTGTGGTTCCCAGCATGTGGGTACATTTATTGATGTTTGTTATGTGCTTGCTAAAAAACATCTACATAGATGGTACATCCAACTCTGTCTCCTTCTTGTGAAGTTGAGCTGCTACATGGCCATCCTAGAACTGTGTCACAGGAGTACAAAGCTTTCCACCTGAACAGGGACTTGAACCTGTTGTGACCTAATCTGGTCACCCCGGATTCCCAGACTCCGTCCCCGAAGCACAGAACATTGAATGAAAACCAGTACTGATCAGTTTCAGTTTCGCCTTTATAAAGGGAGAATGCACAGCTCAATACAGACCCCTCGATCTGCTCCTGCAGCTGACCATTTGCATTCTGTCTGTCCCATGCATTAGGCTCGTTTTATTAATCTTACAACAAGGTGTGGTTACATTTACATAGAAAGGCATAAAAGGTAATGTTTTTCAGTGAAACATGCATATTCAATAATCACAAGGTGGAGGGCGTATACGAAACTAAAAGACATTGAAGTTCTCCCACTCACATCTCTGATGTGAGGGTGTGTGTGTATTCTCACAGATCCTCCTGTTACGGCCTTGAGTATATCTTGTCTCTTTGGCAAGCTTGTGTGGGTCAACTTAGGGGTTTGCAGTTCGAATTTCTAAACTAACCATTAAACATCAGAATGCTTTATGACCTCAGTCAGAGGTCACGATCTATGAGCAACCATACACTTTTACCATATGTGCAGACAAACATATATTTTGACCAAGTTTGACCATATATTTCCACAATTCCCCCTTTTGGACTCTACTAAGAGTCCAACACAAAATAAGCAAAAGAAATAACAAACGGTCACATCAGCAAATAGAAAACACTGTGTGTAATCAAACAAACTATGGGTAAAAGTGACATCTATATATAACAACACTGTGAGTAAATGTCCAAACACCTGGTGTGTGTGTGTATGCGTGTCAAAACCATAAATGAAGGTGCAAAAAAGAAAACTCTGTGAGAAATGTAGTGTATTAAAAAACATATCATGTGAGTACATAAAACGAAACGTGATGGCAAAGTTTAAATCCCTGCATCGAAAATCAGATCGTCCTCCAAGTCCTCTGCCCACAATGGGATAATATAAGAATAATATAAGTAACAAGTAGAACAGTATAAAGATTAATATAAAAATGAATATGTAGTTTTACACCTCTGTCCAGGGAACTCGCAGTGTAACCAATAGATCAAAAAAAAAAAAATTATGAACAACCCTAATATGGTTATCCTAACAAGAAAACAAATACATGTTATACATCATAGTATGTGGGGGTATTTTAATCGGTCGGTCTTTCACCGTTCCCGCCCCCAGATACTCCTAACAGCTCAAATATAATGAAAATTATCCTACAGTAAGAATGTTCAAAAGTGTGTCATTCAGCCGTCCACGGGTGGGTCTCGGTCCGTCTGCCTCGTCCATCCAGCCCCCGTCAGGTCCTCTGGTCCTCAGGATGCGTCTTCTTTCTTCGGATCCCTGGGGTTAGACTACCCGGGATCCTTGATCTCTGTCAGGGGATTATTCTGCCCCTTTTGTGAAAGGATCTGTGTCTGAATCAGCCGATTCAGACTTCTGTGCCCTCAGATCAGTTTGGACGTCCTGTAGAGAGCGTCGAGGCTCCTCTGCGCCTGCGCACTGGCTCCAGTGATACCAGGTGTCCCCCTTTCCTCTCAGCCGAACCGCGTGAGAGGTGCGTTCCGTCACTTGGTAGGGACCGGTCCACCTTGGTTCCGACCACTTCCTTTTATCACCTTCAGGAGGACCCACTCGGCTGTGTGTTGCTCCTTCTGGACTCACCATCTCTCCTTTGTCCTGTAATACAAATTCTAACACCAAAGCTTCAAATTCATTATATTATGGTTTATATTAATACCATACTGCATGCTTCTTCAGTCTCAGCCGGCCAGCTGGTCCAGGAAACTGTCGACCTGTAAGAAGCTCATAGGGTGTAGATTATATGGCGTTATTACCAGAACATCAATACAATAGATAATACTTGAACCCATATAAATTTGGTCTGTGCACAGATTTTAGCCAATTTTTGTTTTAGGTTTGATTCATTCTTTCCACCTTTCCTTGAGACTGTGGATGATAAACAGTACCAAAAGCATGCTTCAGTCCCAACATAGCCTCCACCTGCTGGAGGTATTTATTTTTGAAATGTGTTCCATTGTCAGATCTGATTTTTTTTTTTCAGGAAAACCATGTCTAGGGATGTAGGTGTTAATCAGAAATTTAATAACAGTTTGTCACGACACCCCACATGGCCTACCCCATGTGCTTCTTCCATGGCAGTTTGTCTCAGTCCAGGTGGCAGTATGGGGCGTCCGTCAGGCCCTCTCCATACTCCTCCTGTGTCAGTCGCCCCTCTAGCTTTCCACAGTGTTTTTTCCTGTGGAGAGGCTTTGTTTTGCAATTCCATCAAATCAGTCCAATCAACAGGGGGAGGCAAGTCTGTTTCTGAACACATAAAAATCATTCGCTCAACATAGCCTGCTGCCTGTTTTGCTGCCTGATCTGCTGCATTGTTTCCTCTTGTGACCCTGTCAGTTCCTGCTCCATGACCTTTGCACTTAATCACAGCCACTTTGCTAGGCAACAACAGAGCTTCAGCAAGCTCTCTCATTTCAGCCTCATGCCGTATTGGTTTGTTAGTTGCAGTGAGAAAACCTGCTCTCAGCCATTGCCCTAATTCCACATGCACTGCTCCTGCCGCATATGCTGAGTCAGTAAAAACATTGATGTCCTGTCCTCGACCTATCTTTAGTGCCTCAATCACTGCCCTCACCTCGGCTCTCTGCGCTGACTGCTGTCCCTCCAGTCTTTCTGCTTTCAGTGTTCTCATTTCTTCCCCTGTGTCTTCAACAACCGCGTATGCTGCTCTGAGTCCTTCCGTGTCATGTCTAAAACAGCACCCATCTGTGAACAGATTTCTGGCCTCTGTTAGTGGTGTGGCCTGTAAATCCATTCTGACTTTTTCTTCTCTGGTTACCCTCTCTACACATGTGTGTGGCTCTCCAGCTCCTATCTGGTCTGCCATGTTGATGCCCTCATGTGTGAAGGTGATGTTTGGTGCTTCTAAAATCTTGCTCAACCTCCTCTGTCTCAATGAGGTGAGTGTGAATGTCTCTGAGTTCACGTATGCCACTACACTATGTGTTGTCAGTACATACAGCTGGTGTCCCATGACTATGTGTGCGGTTTTTTGAATTAGCTTAGCTATTCCTGCTGCGTGTTGTGTGCACTGAGGGTGTCTTTTCTCCATGTTGTCCAGGGGGACACTGATGTACATCAGTATTAGTCTTTCTCCCCCTTTTCTCTGGAACAGGATGCCATTGATGCAGGCATCCGTTCCAGAGACATCCAAATAGAAAGGTAAAGTGTAGTCAGGTGTGGCTAGTTCTGCTGCAGTGGCCAAAGATTGTTTAAGAGCAATGAATGCTTGTTCCGCGGCCTGCGTCCAATTCAGGCGAGCTGACACATTACGCATGCCATGTTCTTTGACAAGGTCTCTGAGAGGTTGTGTGAGGCCCGTGTAGTTAGCAACAAAGTTTCTACTGTAGCCAGTCAGACCGAGAAATGAGAGCATGTCCTTCACTTTATCAGGACGCGGATGATGCAAAATGGTAGATTTGTGTGAAGGCGATATGCTGACCCCCTTTTGTGAAACGATGCGTCCTAAGAAAGCAACTTGTTTCCTGACTAATTGGAGTTTAGATTTGCTGACCTTAAAACCAGCTTTGGCCAGATGTTGCAAAACAGCCTGCGTGGCATCCAGGCAGATTGCTGCCGTTGGAGCTGCGATAAGAAGGTCATCAACGTACTGAATGAGTGTAGTGTTTTCTGGGAGGGTGCAGTGACTGAGTATCTGTTTCAAAACCTGATTAAAAATACCGGGGGAGAGCGCAAAACCTTGAGGTAGCCTGGTGTAGCGATACTGTGTTCCCTGATATGTGAATGAGAAAATGTCTCTGCATTCAGGTGCCAGAGGGAGACAAAAGAAAGCATTAGCTAAATCTATGCAGGTGAACCAGCTCTGTGAAGGATCCAGTTGGGCCAATGCCACGTATGGATTCGGAACTGGTACCGTGGGGGTTGACAGTACAGCGTTAATGTCCCTCAGATCATGTGCCATGCGATATTTACCTGTCCCTTTCTTTTCTACAGGTAGGATGGGAGTATTCCAGTCTGAGTGAGAGAGTTCCAGCACGCCATTTTGAAAAAGTCCATGAATAGTATCTGCAATGCCAGCTCCGGCTGCTGGCTTGTGGGGATACTGTGGTATCCACAAAGGGCCTGGTGTGTTAATCTGAAACGTCACAGGTTCACAGTCCACCAGACCCACATCAGTGGGGCCGTCTGCCCATAAATGTGGTGGCAAGCTGTCAATCACAGCCTGTGCCAGAGGATGATCAGTTTTCTCTCTACCATGATGTCTAGCAAGCAGTTCATGTGCCAGAGTGACAGTGTTCATAGTTGAAACAGTTATTTTGTATGCTTTAGCAGATGGAGAATACATGATTTGAGGTAAAGGTGTGGGTTGCCAGTCTGATTGCCCCATGGCACGTTTAACCATGCCACCTAGTTCTTTGGCCTGGTGGTTTGGATGTACAGCTAATGAGACGTGGGGATGCCCTTCGTCACTCATCATGTACCAAGACATTTGTTCTGGAGTGAGGTCCACACCGGCTGCCACGCCCTCAGGTGCCACAAAAATGTCTCGGACTGTAATAGACCAGTCCTGTCCCTCTAGGGAGTGCGCAAACTTCTCATGGTACCAATCAGTTTGCTGCCTGTCATAAAATAGAGTCACATGAGGGGGGTCAGGGGGAGAAACATATGGTTCGACCTGCGCTATCCAGGGCTTCCACCGCAGGTAGGCAGAAAGGATTCCTGGGTTCTGGGGAGTTTCAGGATGTAACATGCCCCAGTACATGTCAGCACATGGGTCAGTCACAGGTCTCATCAGATATTGTCCGCCTGTGTCTGCAACATTACAGTGGAACATGGTGCCGTCCGGCAGTGTCACTGTCAGCCCGTCTGGGCCACACAAAATAGATGCTCCAAACTTAATCAGCAAGTCTCTCCCCAGTATATTCAGAGGCAGAAGAGGTGAGTGTACAAAACAGTGTGAAACAGTCTGATGTCCCAACTGAGCAGTCATGGGAGTGGTTATAGGCAGAGTCTGTTTATCCCCAGAGAAGCCCATCACAGTGATAGAGTTGTTGGACAATTCCATAGAAGATGATTGAAACAGTGTAGAACAGGTGGCGCCAGTATCCACCAGAAAAGGCAGTGTCTCATCCTCTACTTGCATAGATAACATCGGGTCTGCCGTGCCGATGCAATCTGAGCTGCTCTGTGGGGTGTGTCATTGTTGTGAGAAGTCACAATCCCACTGTTCCCAGCCGGAAACAGGAAACTGTCCAGTGAATGGAGGTCCTGGGGGGCGGGAGGAAGCCCTCCGTGGACCAGACGCTGCACGTCCTCGGGCATACTGTCCCTGTCTGTGTGGACAGTCCTTGGCCCAGTGTCCCAACTCCTCACAGTAATAGCAGCGGTCACGACTTGGGTCTCCCCTCGGCTGTCCCCTAAGTGTTCCACCCCTTCCGCGCCTGTCTCTCCATCTGCCCCTCCCTGATCCGTACCCCCTGTAGGACCCCGTAGGCTGCTGATAATCAGGAGAATAAGGTGATGGAGGCACCCAAGGTGTGACCGGAGGTGCGTCAGAGCTTTCAGTGACAACCATGACTTTATTATTTTTATCTTTCTTTTTGTCATTGGCCTTCTGTCTGGCCTCAGTCAATTGCAGTTTCAATAATTGTGCTTGCAAATCCTGGACATCCTTACTGTCAGCTTGTGCTGCGTCTTGGGCACGTGCCAAGTGATGTACTAGATGTCTCTCCCACACACTGGAATCACACCCTGCCATGTCTGGGTTATTATCCATGGCAGTTTTTACAGTCTCAGGAACCCCGTTTAAGACGGCGGTCCTGTACCACACCCTCTGAATGCCTGGGTTACCAGGGTGGCACCCGGTGTGTTTGATCCATGTGTCTTTGCTTTGATTAAGATATTCTCTTGGACTCTGTTTGGGGTCCCATTTCAAAGTGGGAACGGCGGCTCCAGCAGGCAGAGGATATTTTTGTCTTAGTGCCCTGCCTATTTCAGTGCTGACCTGAGTGAAAGGTGTGTCATCTCTCTGTCTAGTAGTGGCGGCGTCCTCCTCTATGTCCCTCACTTCTGAAGCTGTAAGACACCTAGAAATAACGGCCCGAAAATCACCTAGAGCGAGTCTGTGACCTGCTGTCAGACTGTCAAGTTGACTCAGCCACATTGCTCCACCTTCGGCCACTGGAGGTAATTTATCCACTAGTGCCTGTACATCACCTAGTGGGAATGGACGATATTTGATCTGGTGTTCAGTTTGAATCAGTGGTAACTGATGGTTGAGTGTCTGTGTATTATCATGTCCTTGAGATCTAGTTGTCATGTGGTGTGTTTTGTGTCTGTGTGCTAAGTGTTCAGCTTCGTGTGTTTTCAACCACTCCTCAGTAGCCTTGGCCTGTCTCTGCAATAGATCAAACATCTCTCCCTGCTCCGCGGACCAAACACCCTCGACCTGCATCTGAATTCCAGCTGTCCTCCCTTCCTGTGATCCATCTTTCCACACGCCTCCCACGTGAAGTGTAGCGTCTCCAAATTGGGGGTTAGGGAGTACATCTGTGTGTGGTGTTAAATCCTGAGTTATAGCAGCCCGCAACTCCTTTAATTCCTCCTGCAACTGTTGCACCTTGTCTATTTCTCCCTGCTTTGTGTTCACAATGTGTGGTGTCTGTGTTCTGTGTGACAGCGGGGCTTCAGCTGCAACACATAGTGCTCCGTCGCAGCTCAGTTCTCTGTCCTTTCGCAGCTGGAAAGGTGAAAGGGCAGGGGCCTCTGGAGGCCCTTCACGGGTGCTAACGAGGGTAAAGCAGACACACTACTCACTTGGGACGTGTGAGAGCTGTCATCAGACCACGTCTCAGAGGAATCAGGCATGTCTGTTATGGCCAGTGTGCCTTGAGTTATTTGTAAAACTGGATATAATCCAGCAGATGAATGAGAGGATGGTGGTGCAGTAGGAGGGGGTGGTGTATACGGTGGGGGATCCTTAAGTTTTTCTGCTTTGGCATCCTGTGTTTTGGGCTTCTCAGTCATGAGGTGAGTTACACCCTGACCTATCAAAGCCCATCGCGCCCACTGAACTCTCTTCTCCTCTGCTTTTTCCTGCTCCCTCTTAAATCTCCCTTTCTTAGACCAGCCACACTGCTCTGCACTCTTCCTGGCCTTCTCCCTCTCTGCCTCCGCTTCACCCTCCTTTCTCCAAAACTCCTTCTGTAAACAACCTCTATCTTTCATGCCACGGCCTATTTCTCCCAGCAAAATAATGACTGCCTCCCTCATCTGAGTCATCTCTTCAGATGCGGTTTTAGAGTCAAAAGCCTGATGCAGCGCTTTCTCCAAAATAATCAGTTGAGCTTCTACTGTTTTTAGTGGGCTGTTCGGACCCCACCCATCATCAACAGTGTCTCTATTAAAATCTCCGTCCATGTCGTCAGTCATCAAAGTCTCAGTCATGTGATTACGTGAAAATTAAAACTAAAGCTTAATAATAATGTGTTATTTGCAAAACTGTGCTCAGAAGAGTTAACAAAACTATGATGTTAGAAAAGTTCAGAAACTATGTTCACATCAGAAATATATACAAAAGTATGTGCACAACAAAAAACACTAATCCAGTTCGTGAGTGAACCTACTTCAACAGGCCACTGCTTTACGTTTACACCGATTAAGGTTTCCAGCAGTGCTGCTGCTTCAGTTCACCTCGTCTCTGGCATTCATACACATTCCACACTCATGCTTTACCCATTTATACTGCGAGCTCGGTGTGTGTGTGTCAGTACTGTATCTTCACTTCTCTTTGTTTCTCTTTAGGGGTGCTTCATGAACTCACAGGACTTATTCTCTGGTCTTGCCGTTCAGTGTAAGAACAGCTCACAGTTATTTCATTAATTACTCTACTCTCTGATCTTGTCGTCTTTATCTCAGACGACTCACAGTTATGAGTCTCAAGAGTGCCTTTCTTTTCTAGATTCTGGCCGACTGAGAAATATGGCACGCTGTGTCCCTGGTACTCAGTCCAATGGATTCGAGACTAGCCTCTGTCCGTGACACCAGAATCTTATATATCTGTAATTTGGAAGCCTGTTGACTTACTTCAACTCCCGCCTAACTAGTGCGGTCATTGTTTCAGTTTCCAGTCTGTCCAACATGCATACCATGTGTTTTCTGCCTGGTCTTGTTCTCTCTCTCTTTTCTGTAGTGATTTAGGGTTCCTCAAGCCCCGGGCCTCAAACCCAGCTTTTCCGGCCCCTCGTCAGAGCACCGGTGGAGTCGCCACACTCAGGATTTGCTACCCCTTTTTCTCTTATTCCTCTGCAGGCATTATCCCTCTGCAGGCATTATTCCTCTGCAGGCATTATTCCTCTGCAGGCATTATTTACTTATCTCTTAAACAGCTGTAATCATTACTCATTTACCGTAGTCATATACATTCACTTACGGTTATTTCACTGTAGTCATATTCATTCACTTACAGTTAAATTCATTCAGTCAATGTTCTTTTTGCTTTTACAGACAGATTACTACTAAGACTCGGGACACGTTACATTTTAGAGTAGTCAATGCAGATGGTCTGCTTACCTTATTGTTGCCGGCACGTGTCCTCTGTCTGTTCGTAATCGGCCCTTGTGTTCAATTGACGGATCTGAGGATGATTTTTGCCCTTTGATCCCCAGGACGAGCCCCCAATTGTTGTGACCTAATCTGGTCACCCCGGATTCCCAGACTCCGTCCCCGAAGCACAGAACATTGAATGAAAACCAGTACTGATCAGTTTCAGTTTCGCCTTTATAAAGGGAGAATGCACAGCTCAATACAGACCCCTCGATCTGCTCCTGCAGCTGACCATTTGCATTCTGTCCGTCCCATGCATTAGGCTCGTTTTATTAATCTTACAACAAGGTGTGGTTACATTTACATAGAAAGGCATAAAAGGTAATGTTTTTCAGTGAAACATGCATATTCAATAATCACAAGGTGGAGGGCGTATACGAAACTAAAAGACATTGAAGTTCTCCCACTCACATCTCTGATGTGAGGGTGTGTGTGTATTCTCACAGATCCTCCTGTTACGGCCTTGAGTATATCTTGTCTCTTTGGCAAGCTTGTGTGGGTCAACTTAGGGGTTTGCAGTTCGAATTTCTAAACTAACCATTAAACATCAGAATGCTTTATGACCTCAGTCAGAGGTCACGATCTATGAGCAACCATACACTTTTACCATATGTGCAGACAAACATATATTTTGACCAAGTTTGACCATATATTTCCACAAACCCTGGACCCTCAGATTAAAAGTCTGATGCTCTACCGACTGAGCTATCCAGGCTCTACATGTTGTGTCAGAGACTAATTCTGTGCGGACAGGTTAACTGAAACAGAGAGCATTGATTAAGGGTGAACTTCCTGTGTGTGCAGACAGTGGAGGGGGTGGAGGAGGAAGTCCTGTTCATATCAGCTGACAGGACCAATTCTGGTGTAAACACATGTTGCTTTAATCTACAAAGTGAAATTGTTATTTGTTACATGTCAGTTTTCTCTTCCAAGGACTCAGTTTAGCATGACATGATCAGCTTGATGTTCATATATGTGTTACACATTATTACTAGATGAGCTGCAGTGAAACATCCAAGCGACCACGTCCCAGCACATATCAGAGATGCAGAACAGATGGAACAGTCTTATGGAGTGATGGAGGCCATGAAGCCTCCTAAAGCTTTGAATGGAGCTGAAGTCATGATGCACTGGTCTTTCTTATATAATGTCTCATAAGTATTTGTTATAATATTGTGTCATTGAGCACTTTGCATATCACTGTCCTCCATGAGGAGACTGTCCTCCATGTCTAGATAAGGCTTGCTGTCAGCAGCAACTATTGCCCTGCACACTGGCTCCCAACAATGCCCAGCTTCAGCCTTGCTTCAGTGGTCTCTATGAACATGACCTGGATGACATGTAAATATACAGTGTGCTCTTTGTAATCTGTATTCTGGCTCTAAAACAAGTGCCCCTTGTGAGAGTTGAAGTCACAATCTTCAGATTATGAGGCTGACTCGCTGCCTACTGCACTAACGAGGCTCAGAAAGAGGTGAAACATGGTCTTTTCTCTTTTTCTTCTTTAAATAAAGACATCTACAGTGCTCATGCTGGCTACTGCACCAACAAACATTCTTAATTTAAATCAAATGAGTGTGTTCTATAAAAAGGCTCTAAAGGTAAAACATCACAGTAATTCTTCCTGTGACACCTTCACTACCAGTGATGGTAAGTGCTCTTGTTTCAAATGTGATGTGCACTGTACCACTGAAGCTCGTCTGTGAAGTGTAGAGCCTCTGTGTGTATGTCACAGTGATGTTAACAGAAGTCAGATAGGTCTGTTAACACATATAAAAACAACATGCTGAACAACAGCATAGATGTGAAGGTGAATATATGTCCCCTCACATGTTCCTCAGTTAAAAGGGTCATTGCATTGGCCCTTTCGAACCCGGGCCTCCCGCGTGGCAGGCGAGAATTCTACCACTGAACCACCAATACTATGAGAAGCTGACATCTAGTGGTGCCATCGCAGGTTGCAGCCTCCTCATTCCAAAATCAATCCCTCCTCCACATAAAGTCAAAAGTTATAAATTCGCCTCATTACATGAGCGGTTGTGTGTAATGACGCGGCTCACCAGCAGAGGGCGTGTGACGGAGCAACAAGCAGGAAACTACAGGGGAGAAGAGACACAAGCATCCACAGATCAGAACAGACACACTCAGCTCTTCTCTCTGAGACCATGATGATACCGTCACATATCATCACTGCACATGTTTTTGGCTGCACGTCTGGAAATGAGAGGAGACAGAACATTATCATACATGTTGCATAAGTAAAGTCACATGACATGCACCACTGTAAATAAAGGAAATCACATATTTTTAAGACACTTAGAGCATAGAGCCCAAGAAATAATATAATCTAAAGCTCACAAGACACAAGACGAAGAGAACAGAACAGAACAAATATTTTATTTATCCCAAACTGGGAAATGTTTTCTATTGCAGCAGCAATGTACAGGGTCAGTATCATCCTATCTGCTGGTAAAAGTCTTTCTTGCCGTCGGGGAATCGAACCCCGGTCTTCCGCGTGACAGGCGGAGATACTATCCACTATACTAACAAGGAATGCTGACAACCACCATCTGTCATAGCAGCAGCCACCTGGTGCGGTCATGTGTCAGCTGGGGTGTGACGGAGTGGCTACGTCAGTAACTGTGGGCAGACTGCAGGTGTGTGTGCACCCAGACACACACAGGTCCCAGCTGAGAGCAGCCGGACCTTCCTGTCCTCCTGTCCATCGCTGTCCAAGGTGAACCGACACCACCAGACCACAGGGCCATTATTTATTTAGCAGGAAAGAAGAAGATGCTCTGCAGCATTCAGGTGTTATCAAGACAGCCCCTATAAAGGAGAGGTTCTGCTTCTCAGGAGGGTCACACCCTAATACAAGACCACTTCCTGTTATGCAACAAATAAACTTTATGATTCAATGTTGAGCTAATGCCACAGCCACAAAAAGACATTTCTCCAGCTGCTAGACAGCAAGCCTTACCTAGACATGGAGGACAGTCTCCTCATGGAGGACAGTCTCCTCATGGAGGACAGTGATATGCAAAGTGTCCAGTCTTTGTTGACACAATTAGAAGAAATCTTGAAATATTTTTTAACATTTTAAGGCAATCACTGCAGATGACATCACGACGCATTTTGCAGACATGGGCCCCACATTTGGCACAGTGTGCCCCACATTTGGCACAGTGTGCCCCACATTTGGCACAGTGGCTCCACACACGTCTGCGCTGGAAGCACAAAGTGCACTGCTTGCGGCTTTTAGATGGCCCTGGCCCTTCTTTTTCTTCCTCTTCTTCTTCTTCTTTTCCTTCTTCCTTCTTCCTGAAGGACCAGGTTTTCTGGCTGTTCCATGCAGGATCGACAGCCACAAAGAGTACAAAAGCATTGAAGCAAGACATGTCCAGCATGTGATATAAAATGCACGTTGGCCCTCTCGGTGTCTTGCGCCGGCACGAGTATGTACCACACATCTGAAAAAGAAATGCTCAGATGGTTTGAATACATTTACACACAACCTTCTTATTATGAAAAAGAGTCTGAAATCTTCCAATAATATGTAAAATATGGAATACAATTGAATAAATAGTATGGCTATATCAGACAATCACAATAATACATAATAATACTACATACAAATGTATTTACTTAACATGTACATAAGTAAATAACTTGGGTAATAATTGATATGTTGCTTACCTGGTCCAGGTGGTCCACAGCTCCTTTGGCTTTGCTGTAGTCCAGGATGATCTGGGGCTTTAACTTACCAGACTCCTGGAATACTGGCTCCCCGTTTTTTGTACTGCGGAGGACCACATTCTTCGGTACATACGACACTGCTGTCCAGTCCTGGGTGAATGCAAAGCAAGAGGACAGCACCTGTCTCTGCTTCACGGTGAGCAGCTGCTGGGGGAGCTCTGGCTTATTTTTTCGCACTGTCCCAACCAGAGCCATCTTGCCCTTTTGGAGCTCTGCAGCCAGGGGGAAAGATGTAAAAAATTGCCCGCAGTCACTGTGTAGCCCTTTTCAGTTAAGATAAGATAAGATAAGATAAAACTTTATTAATCCCGAAGGAAATTCTTAGCTGAAGGACCACCCGCATCCCCTGGTTCCGTTCTCTGGGTGCTGATGCGGCAGACCTCTGTGTACAACTCCAATCTCCATGCATAGGAGGTCTGCACATCACTCAGCACCCAGATTTTTAACCCGTACTTGGCGGGTTTGGAGGGAATGTATTGTTTGAACGAACAGCGGCCCCTGAAAGGGACCAGCTGTTCATTAACACATACATCCCTCGCTGGGTTATACATTTTTGGGATGCAGGTGGTCCATTGGGTCCACAGATCTCGCACAGGAGCCAGCTTGTCTCTCCTGTGGCGCTCTGGCCAGGACAGTCGATCATCAAATCACATAGCGAGGTTGATGGAGGAAAACCTTTTTTGGGACATCTTGGCTGCAAAAATGACCCTCCCTGTTGTTTCATCCCAGAGGCTCTTCATGGACTCGTGTCTGGACCGGTACATGCCGCCCAGGATCAGCAGCCCCAGGAATTCACGCAGCTCCTCAAGATCCACATCTCTCCATTGTGGCACTGAATGCCTTCAATGCTTTTGCTTTTGAAAGGTCCACAGCTGCGTGGTAGCGCTGCAGTGTCTCTCCGAGTCTTTCTTCGTGTCTTTGCTTCTTTTTAACGTCCCGGGCAGGAGCAGGTGAGTGATCGCAGTTCCGCCGACGTCACAGGTTGAGGGAAAAAAGGGCAATCGGGCAGTTCAACACAAATTTTAGAATTCAAACTTAAATGTTTCTAATCCATCACCAGAACACTGGGAAACACATTTACTACCCTTTGTGTCATCAGGGACAAAAATGTCCGCTTCTAAAAACTGCTCTAAAAACTGAACAGATTCATATTTTTCTGCATAAATATGTGAAACAACTTCAGGACTGCTCAGAACTACCAAACATGACATCATTGGAGGAGTTTAACGCTTTAAATGCCAGGTAGCTTGCATGATGCAAATATTTCATGTAAAAATGCACAAAACAAGTTATGTTACAAGTTGGGAGGCTCAGGCATTATTTTATATCTGTCATGTCAAAGTTTATCCAAAATATTGAGTTGGAGTTATTAGTGTTTGTATTGCAGCAGTTTTAAATGGTGTTTTCCACTTAGGTCCATTAACTCCTATTATAATACTACATTTTAATATCAGAGCCATAACAACATGGAATCATGCATTTCTTAATGTAAGGGTTTCATTTGTGAGGACATGTCAAAGTTCATGATCATAAATTCAGCTTCACATTCTTCATTTCACTGCTTCTAAGACAAAAACATGTTCTGACCTGAAATCACAGTCAGTGATTCAAATGAAAGTGAAACATCATCAACATTTAAAGCACAAAGTTGAAGCTGCTGTCACTTCCACACACTCTGCTTCTACACACAGCACAGACTCACTGAGGAACCAGAACCCAACCTGAACCCAGCATGTAGAGGCTGAGTGAATGTGGTGCTGAAGGTGTGGAGGTGGATCAGTGTGTCAGAGGAGACTCTGTAGAAGGACAGAGTGCCAGCAGGACAGTCCACATACACTGCTGCTCTGTCAGAGCCAGAGGAGGAGGAGATGAGTGTTTTTTCTGTTATTGTGCCAGACAGAGTAACCACGATCAGAGCAGCTCAGACTCCAGGACTGATTGTTTGCTCCAAACCTGCAGTCATCACTGTTTCCTTTCCTTCTGATTCTTCTGTAACTCACTGATATATGAACCCCTCCTGTCCTCTGAAACTGTTGTGTGGTCCCACCACCACCTCTCCTTCAATGGACAGCATCCAAGCACTGGGCTTCATCATCTCAACTGAAATGAAGAGTTTTTTTCAATTTCACATAGATGGCGGAAAGAGTCATCTATGTGAAAAAACCATCAGCTCTCACCTGTTTACAACTCTGTCCTTTCATCCCTTCCTAGCAGGTTTCACCCCCATTTAAACTCTAATGATGGGCTATCAACTAGTCCTGCACAAGTCCCTGGCATAGTTTCTGGCTATACATGTTACACTCTATACAGTGTGTTATACAGCTATAACACACTTACCGTACATTGCAGCAGCTATCCACTGATGTTAGCATTAATGTGCTAGTTAGTGTGTGTGTGTTGACAGTCTGCTATAGTCATCTGGGTGGAAAGACAGCATTTCTCATCATCTATGGAGGCTTGGGATACAGTTACAAAATAAATCTAGTCAATGCATATTCTAATCTAATCTCTAATCCAATTACTTTACACCAACTACTGACTGTTGACTACTATGACTACTGTTAGATTAGAACACCAGTATTACCATCCAAACAAAAGGTTCCACTGAGATTTGAACTCAGATCGCTGGAGTCAAAGTCCAGAGTGCTAACCATTACACCATGGACCCTGCTTCACATGGATCTTCTTCTCCTCCTCTATCCGGCGAGACTGTCCTCCATGAGGAGACTGTCCTCCATGTCTAGATAAGGCTTGTCCTGTCCTGTGATTTTTGTGACTTTTTATTCCCTGAACACCCAGCTTTGCTATCCTTGGGATAATTTTATGACATGGAGCAAATAAATTGGTCGCTCAGTGCATTGGACAACATTTTCTCACAAAGAAAGACATCACCGGGAGAACCCCTCTGCCCTGAAGGGACCCTAGAAGATGTGGAGGATCTATTCATCTATTGGACATTGGTAGTAGGCATACTTCTGAATTGCGTGGGAGCTGTCCTGCTGTACCGAAAAGTTGGAAAAGCCGCTGCTGGCAAATTGGCACTACCACTAAGCGTGGACACAAAACAAGACCCTGGGCTCATGGGACCTCGGATCTCAGAATTACATCAGAAGATGGACCGGATGGAAGAGCTGATCTGCAACATTTCAGCCCGCTCCGGAGAGGGCTGGAAGCGGGTGGATAACATCGGAAGACAGTCTGACCATTTGAGGATCTCAATGGAAGGAATATCTGTCAAGCTGGAAGAGATGTCGAAGGTTCTCCATGCACCTGCAAGGGACGAATGCTCACTGAGGCCGGACTGACCTATCGATCACTGATCTGGGCAAATTAATTACAGATCGAAAATTGTTGTTATGATTTTGGTTGATTTTCAGCAGCTGTGCTCCTATCTGACTCCTGTGCAACTCCTATCTCCCGTCAAGGACAACTGGTGAACTGCCTGTAAACATCTTGGCGGTCTCAGTCATACTATCGCACACACTTCTCATGGAACTGACGCACATACATTCCCCTCCCTACCCCTCCCTTCCTTCTCGTCTGCCTCCGTATCTGTTGTTTTCTCCCCCCATCCTCTGTGTCCATGAAAAAATTCCATCACGTTACCACGTGTACTGTAATCAAGGGTCAATGTCATTATGTGATTATATTGTTTGTATGTACCGCAATCTGCAAATGTATTTTTGAGAGCCAAAAGGGCGCCTTGAACGGTCGCCCTGGTGCTTTTAGTGCACCCTTGCACTAGACACCACAATAGTTTTAATTTGCACATACAAATACTACCGTTTACTGCTTACTTTTGCACTTCAGCCACTTTACAGTCTGTTTACATTGTTCATGGACATTTGGATAGTTATAACATTTATGACTTGATAACCTGTACATACTTAATATTTTATATTTTATTTGTATCTATTCTCTATTCTATTTTACTGTGTCTTATATTTCAAGCTGCTCACTTAGAGACAAATAAAATTTTCTGAATCTGAATCTGAACAATATGTGAGAGCCCAGAACTGTGGGTCTTCAGAAACAACACTGACGGCTGTGTGCTGCAGAAGTTCTCTAACAACACTGCAATTGTTGGTTTCATCACTGACAACGTCGACGTAGAGTACAGAGGACTGATGCAGAACTCTGTGGACTGGTATCAGCGAAACCACCTCCTGATCAATGCAGGACTTCCTGTGCGTTTTAGAGGATACCTCCAAGAGACTTTTTTTCTCGTCTAGAGGTGATACGTATGTGTACCAATTTTCATGTCTGTAGGTCAAACGGGGACTCAGATCTCATTCCAGGGGGCGCTGCTGAGCCATGTGGCCACGCCCACATATGACGATTTGGGGGTTTTAAAAGGTGCACAGGGGCTGATGTCATGATAGAGTAAGAGGCAGGTAGGATGAACAAATCAAGAAACACAGCAGCTTTCTCTATGGTGGCGAAGGGTCAACTTCATGACGTTGCCCCGCCCACACGGTGTAACATGCATTTATGCTTGCATTTCAGAATCAGAATCAGAAATACTTTATTGATCCCAGGGGGAAATTGCTTTCATTCCAGGTGCTCCATGTATACTCAAAAAACAGGTTACAAATATAAAAAAAGGTAAAGTAGTAAGTGTAAACTAAAAATAAAACCTAATAAATTCTAAACATTAATAAACATTCAGTTTAAATCCAGGCTCTTGCACGTTTCGTGCTTGGGCCCTAATAAAGTAAAATAAAATCTTAATCACAGCTTCCTTAATACGAGCTGAACTTCATAGCTATAGCTTCATAGCTGTAGTTTCAGCAGCCAGTTTAATACCGTTCATATCTATATTTGATATAACAGACACGATGACCATCCTTTAATGCTTTTGTTGCTTTATTACTTGAACTTTTGTCGCTGAGCTCCGATGCTTTTTGATGAAGCATTTTAGCAACAGACTGTTGCACTGTGTCCGTCTTTATTGTGATGACAGCTCCTATTTCTTCACACTTTAGATGTTCCTAAAAGTAGAGTGTGCATCACACACTGTACAGTATTTATCAAGTATTATTGTTCCTCCAGTGCACCATTTCTTCTGTATAATTATTATTAGCAGTTATTACTGAAGATCGATGCCCCTACAAATATTCAAACTTACTGTAAATTCAGTTGTAGGCTGATTCATCACTGTCATTTCTCCATTGTTGTTGATGGATAACCAACTTTAGATATTTTTAATGAACAATAAATGCCCTGAAGCTCTGAAGTGTATTGTTTTTACACTGCACACCTGGTTTGGATCTTACAATGGTAACCTAAATATCACAGGAACTATACAAGAACAACCTCATGGAGGCTTCAGTGGTGTTTGTAATAAAACACTATCCTTCTTTTTTCACAAACAGTACAATACAGCACATGTGACGCCACAATGAGCAAAGCAGAGACCGCAGACCACGTAACACGGCGTTACTATGCTGGAAAAAACGTGTCTGCCTGTGAGCTTCTGTTATGTACTGTAGCATCCTAACTTCCATCCTTACAAACCACCTGTCCTCTGTTTAAAATGTGGACATTATTGTCCTCAAAAGACTGACTGTCCTTTCTCTTTGAGGTGAAGATGGACTGCTGAGTGTTGTCCTGTGGATGTGTCTCTTCTGTCCTGTGCTCTTTACCTGTGGGGTGGCTGTGGGTTTTTATTGACTAATAACATATCAGTTCTAGAATGATGTGTGTGTGTTTGATGTGATTTGATGTGTGTGTTTATCTGGTTTTAGGGGTCAGTGTGTGTTCATCCATACGCGGCCGCCTGTGTTGATGTAAATGTGTGTGTCCTGTCAGCCATGATCATGCTGAGACAGAATAATGCTGGAAAAAGCTCCCAGCTGTTAGACCTGAAGGTAAAGCTGCATGCTGTTGTGGTTTCTCTGAGTGTAGGATCACAAGACTTCTGCTGTTTTATGTTGTGTGTGTTGATCACGATCAGTGATCAATTCAGAAGTTAAAAGAAAAAGGCGTGGTGGCCAAGTGGTAAGGCGTTGGTCTTGTAAACCAAAGATCATGGGTTCAATTCCCATCCATGCCTTCAAAGATCTGTAGGAGGATCCTTTTAAAGAAAGACAAAACCCATTGAGAGTAAAAACTATAGACAGAGCTTCCGTGATGTCACCCATTTGTTTCTGAAGAGCCGTTCTGAGGCTCGTGGGAGCCGCCATGTTGGAAGCATCACGTCCGCCAAAAACTCCAAATACGTACAAAGAGGGGGAGCACGAGTGGAGTTTGGGGGCGGGCCATCGTGAAAGCAGGAAACTCGCGCTGTTATACGTCAGCCTTCTGCTGCTCAAGTGGCAACGCCTATAATTATGCAGAATTTTAAGTCCGAATATAATTAAAACGAGTAAGTTATATAAAAAAAAATCACCCCCATACAATTGACACTAGAAGAGAACCTATCATCTGAGACCAGAATTTTTTTGTACCAGGCTGTAAACATGTTCATTCCTGCTGTGAAGTCGGACATTTTAACATGGGAGTCTATGGGAAATGACTCGCTTTTGGAGCCAGCCCCCAGTGGTTGCGGCATGAATTACAAGTTTTGACACTTCCGCATGGGCTTCAAGTTTGAACCCCGAAGGTTGCCGTCTGACAACACCACACAAAACAAAGATGTGTTAAACTGTGTGATCGTTGGCTGGAAGCACTGCTTCATGAACCTGTGTTTACTGTTCATTAAGCTTAGAGAAGTTTCAGGAGTATGTTTGAGGAGTAAACTGATTCAAGTCCTCACAACAAGTGTATTTCACTGCACAAACACACACTCAGCTGATGTGTCCCAGGAAATGTCTTTTTGTCTGACGTATTAGAAGATTCTAGATTCTAGATTCAACAACTAGACAATTAACCCCTGCTGAGACCCCCACAGGGTTTCTGTGGCTGTATCTCCCTCATTCTTCATCCTATGTGGATGAAACCTTACAGTCATGCTGAACATTTGACTCACAGCTGATATGCTGAAATGCTACAGACACTGCGCCACCTACTGGCCAGAGGACCTGTCTTTTGTTTAGGGGCCTTAAACAATTTCCCTCTGGGATTACTAAAGTACCTAAAATAAAAAAAATGTAAAAAATTTCCCAGAATGCGTAATTTAATCCAAGTCTTCAAAATGGTGGAACAAACATTTCACACATTTCATTTCAGATCCTTTATTGTTCTGGAAAGAAAACCAAAACAAAGTCCTGACGTCCCATTACAAATATCATGGCAGCTGTTCATCCCTCTCCTGACGGTTCTCTTCCACCTCCAGCTTGTCCACACTTTCCGAGCTTTCCGAGCACATGTGACACGCGTGGTAGATAGGTCGCTAATTCCAGACAGCTATAGCGCACAGTAGTCTTTTACTCATTTACATTTCAGTTTCAGCTGCTGACACATGAAGATCAGAGGGCACACATGGCTCGTTGGTCTAGGGGTATGATTCTCGCTTAGGGTGCGAGAGGTCCCGGGTTCAAGTCCCGGACGAGCCCTGATGTGTAACTGTATTCCTTGTAGTTGATTCTTTTCAGTTCCTCTCTAACTACCACACAGCTTTACAAAGCTAACAAAGTTCTATTCAGACTCATCCCAATCCAGAGCAGTTGTTCCACAGTAACACCTGCAGGAGGACGTCATCACCCAGTATGTGACCTGCACTGTGAGCTGTAAGGTCTTATACAGACAGGTGTGTGTCTGTCCTCATCAAGTCCAATCAGTATCATCAAAGACAGCTGGACTCAGATGAAGGTGTAGAACCATCTGAAGGACGATCAGAAGAAATGGACGCACCTGAGTTCAATATATGAGAGTCACAGCAAAGGCTCTGATACTTAGGACCATGTCATATTTCACTTTGTCTTTTTAATACATCTGCAAACATGTCAACAACTCTGTGTGTTTCTGTCAGTATGGGGAGCTGTGTGGACATTAATGAGGAAAAATGAACTTCAATGATTTTAGCAAATGGCTGCAATATAACAAAGTGAAACATTTAAGGGGGTCTGAATACTTCCTGCACCCACTGTACACATAACAAATGAATGTGACTGAAACAACAGCTCTGTGTGTAATATAAATATACAAACTAATGTGATTTGATCAGAACATTTTAAAAGACAGTGATGATCTGTTCTTATTGTCTAAACAGGAACAGTTGAAGCTCAGCTTGCAGCCCCTGTATCTCAGGCTTCTCAGCTTCTCTTCAGATGTTTGGACGTTTCTGCTGGAACCTCTCATTTAATGACTCACATTTAGAACTTCTGACTTTATGTGGAGGAGGGATTGATTTTGGAATGAGGAAGCTGCAGCCTGGGATTCCACCACTAGATGTCAGCATTGCACAGCATTGGTGGCTCAGTTCAGATTGAGAGAATGCAAAGAGTGTGCAAAGCTGTCATCAAAGCAAAAGCTGGCTGCTTGGAAGAATGTCAAACATCAAACATATTCTGCTTGGTTTAACACTGTTTGTTCACTGCGTCATTCCACATGTGTTCCTTCATAGCTCTGATGTCTTCCGGATGAATCTACAATGTAGAAAGTCATAAAAACAAAGACAAACCACCAGTGACTTTTGACTGGTACATTTAAAATGTCATCATATGTCCAAACCAGCAGGGGGAGCACTGATCATAAACTCTCTGTCTCACATGTTATTGTCATGTGTTTTTTTGGAAGATGATGCTGACTGTTGTTTTCTTGCTTCTTTCTGTAAACAGCTTGTAAACAGCAGCTTCCCTGAGGGGAAACTCAGCTAATAAATGATGCTGTAACCTCTGGGACTTGATCTGCTGGGTGGGAGTCCACTACATCAGTGGTCCCCAACCACCGGGCCGGGGACCGGTACCGGTCCGTGGGTCATTTGGAACCAGGCCGCACAGAAAGACTGAGCAAAACATATATTATTCATTATCTGAGTCTGAAAGCTGTTTCATTTATAAATCGATCAGATCCATCCGCCTGTGCCTTTAAGCACCTGTCCAGACGCTTGTCTCGGTCACGGGATACGGCCCCAAAATTAAGCCCACAAGCAGCAAAAATGAATAAAAAACAAACGTCTTTGGAGAGCTTCTTCGGAAAGGGGAAAAGGCCTAACGAGGAGACAGGAGAAGAGGAGCCTACCCCTTCAAAGAAAAAGAAACCCGCATTTAAAAGACTATATCAGGAGTCCTATTTAAAATACGGATTTATTGCAACAGGTGATTCTCACACACCAAGTCCGCTCTGAGTGATATGTGGCGACAGACTCGCAAATGAGGCAACGAAGCCTTCAAAACTGCGAGACCGAGCACCCTGCATTAAAAGACAAGCCATGGAAGAAAACATGAACAAGAACGACTGAAGCAATTAATGACGGCCAAAACTAAATTACGGAGTGGACTGGACATAAGAAACACACGGGTGTCATGTCTCCCATTATCCCTAGATGGGACCACCTCATTGCTGAGAAAGCTCAAAGGCTCCCACTAATTAAGCATAAGAGTAAGTTGTCTCTTTATGCACTTTTTTTTCTGTGCCGGTCCGTGAAAGTATTGTTTTACATGATACCGGTCCGTGGTGCAAAAAAGGTTGGGGACCGCTGCACTACATCATCCATCCATCCTCATCCATCCAGCCTCCGGCCGCCCGTGTGTCGAGCAAGCCGCCTCCTCCTACAGCCAACCACGAGGCCGAGTGCTACCACGAATTGACCACGAATTGACCAATGACAGAGCTGCCCTCTACCACGATTCGCCAGCCCCCGCCCCTGGCAACGAGCCGGCCAATCACAGCTCGGACCACTGCTTGAGGCGGATGTGGCCCGGTCACGACGCTGTTGCTATGGCTTCGTCATTGCCTTTTACCGAGCTACAGTACGTCGCCGTGGACGGCTATCAGGATAATTTACCCCAGTAACCGTCTGCAAGATTAATTTCTACCGGAGATTCCGACGTGTCGGTGAGTGAGTGTCGTTGTGTACATGCTGGTATGTGATTGTAAAGCGCTACGTTTGTGTAGCAATGTATGTATGAACGTACCTAGCCGGTGCTCTACTGGCTAGGATAAATTCACAGTTACCGACGGCTCAGATGGAATAATTGATCATAGACTGGCCTCTGTGTTGTTTACACCTATAAAGCATTTGACTGGGAGAACGCTACATTTAGTGTGTTTTAGCAAACATTTCCATTTACAGCGTTAGCTTCGGCTAATCAGCTACAGACAAGCCTCTTGTTATTGTTAGCTTTAGTTAGCTCTCTCTTTGTCTTCAGTTAGCGTAACTTTCAATGGACTTTTATTACTGCAGTGTAGTATTACTGTGTCATAGCATCACTGTATTGGTTTTCAATATCCTATGATCATGTAGTTGTTATAATTAAATTATTGTTTTGTGTTAAAGTGAGGAACTCTCTCTTAGTGTTCTGATAAACATTATGCTTCTCCTCCTTGTTCTTCTATTGTTGTTCTTTTAGGACTAGTTACTGACAGACATGGATCCTGAAGCTGGTGGACTACACACCACCAAGGAAATACACTGGTACAGTTTCCTAATGTCTGGAAAAACTCATTTGTATTTAGGTTTAGTGCATATATTAGTACATGACATATGATTTGATGTGTTTGTGTGTATGATTTTCAGGAGAGCTTATGGGGTGGAGTATCTATATGACCAGACAGGCTACGCTTTGCTGGAGCCAGAGGAGTTTGAGGACGGCACTGTCCCCTTGCTGGATGCTCCTCCACTCACTGGTACATCTGCCACAGCACCTCCACTCACTGCAGGCTTTATAATTGTGAATTATAAGACAGCTACTGTAATATCTGGTCATTATTTTTCAAACTAGCATGTACACTTATCTTTTACTGCTATATTTCACACTGCCTTAATTTTCCAGGTGTTTCATCGGGTCCCAAGGGCAGCCAGACCTGTTCGACTCCATTCAAGAAAACTCTAAGTCCTTGCCTTGCTTCAATCATCTCTATGATTATGACCTGGATGACTGAGACTCTTCATCAGCATACACCAGTGTGTTGTCAACAAAGCCTGTGTGATGGCTGAGACCACCATCTAGCTGCCTGAGGTGAACACAGCAATGCTGGCATGACGGTGAGTAAATCATGAAGTATGTGAACCATGTCAGCTGTATTTGTGGAATATATTGCTTCTGTAAAACTACTGTTTTGTTGTTGTTGTTTTTTTTCAGGTACAACAAGCAGAGTCGGGCTTGGGAGACCGAGGTGCTTCAGCAAGCCATTGAGTCTCCAAAGCCATCCACACCTCAGAGAGAAGCTCTCTTGACCATGGCTGCAGGGGACAACCTGCACAGCTTTACCGTGCCAGCCAATACAGCAGAATGGCCAGGTTTAAAAGGCAGCTGGTGTTTGGGGGAGACAGACCCCCATCTCTTCTCTGAATCTTGAGGCCAGCCCGGCATCTGCTTCACTGCAGCATCCTGCCACCAGCGCAGCATCTTTGCTGCAGTGTATATCAGTGTGTATATAGTGTAAACAAACACATTCTTTTGGTATCAGTTTCCCCCTCTGTGTAATTCAGTTAATGATAATGTTCAGGTAGTTGGGCATGTACAGCTTCATAGAATGATAGTAGATTGAACAACAGGTCTGCCAGACAGTATTGTTTGACCTCTGGAATGTGTGGATTCTTAAAACTGTGAATCTGCCTTTATCACAATTAAATGAGGCTATAAACATTACAAAAGCTTTTGTTCGGTTTTTACAGGATTTGTAAATACAGTCTGATTTCAGTGTTTGTAAATACCATTTAATTTCACAAAATACTTTGATAAAAAATGATGTTTATCCAAATATGAATTTAGACTAATATTAAGAGGCTTTATGAGCAGTAAAGACTGCAAATAAACTCCTACTGGTCCTTTACATGTGCTCAATGTGAGCAATATTCCCCCCAAAAAGTTACTGAAATGGTAATAACACCTAAAAGGTTTTTTTCCATTGTTCTTATATATTTGGGTTTGTGGGGGTTAATCAAGAGTCTGGAGCCATTGATGAGCCTTATATTGCAGACAAGGTCGGTATACAAAAAAGGATGTTAAGAAAAATGCAGATTAACACATTACAGCTTGTTACTAAGGATACAATTATTGTATGCAATCCTGTTCCTCTCAAGCTCTTTCCATATTAGCTAAACAGCGAGCAGATTGCATTTATCCCATTCAATGCATGCATGTGCAATTGGACTATTACAGCAAATGACACGTGAAATTTGTCATATACAAACGGTGTGCATCACTCTCCTTTCGCTTTGTTTTTAATTATAACGTCACCTCGGTAAAATGTCATACAACGACCGATATGTTTCGCGTAATTTCAGTGCAAAATATTAACGCACCTAGCGGGATTCGAACCGGCGCTCTCGGCGCGATTTGTGGCATCAACGTCGACACATGGGCGCTAGCCTTCCAGCAATGGATAGCGCATTGGACTTCTAGTTAAACACAGGAGAAGGGATTCAAAGGTTGTGGGTTCGAGTCCCACCAGAGTCAAAGTGCCTTTTAACTTTTAACCTGTGGCGCTGTCCTTCAGGGTGGATACAGCTCCTGTCCTGAGAGCTAGAAAAAAAGGACTGCACTCAGACATCCCGGAAAACAGCGTTGCTGCCCCCGGCTTTGTGACCGTACAGGTGGACAGAGATCTGACTGGTGTGAGCTTTTGCTTGGCACAGAGGCAGCTAATAAACTGAAAGTTGTACCTTTTTCAAATGACATGGTGAGGAGGAGAACAGAAGATCTCTCAGCTGACATTCAGGCACAGCTGCTGGATAGACTGCAATCATGTAAGCAATTTTCCTTTCAGTTGGATGAATCGACAGAGCAGAGCATCTCCAGTGCTGCTCAGTTGATAGTTTTGGTGTGCTATCCCTGGAAAGGAGATATTTTGGAAGACGTTCTGTTCTGTAAGTTATTGCGCAGATAAAGTCTGTCAATCCAGAGATTAAAGCTGCTCACTGTATGCTGCTGAACATGAGGCACTGCTGGATCACTCTGAGGTGCGATGGCTGTCGCAATGGCTGCAGCACAGAGCTCAAACTGTACCGACCAGCTCAGAGGAGAAGAAGAAGGAGCAACATCACATCAGGAAGGCCCTGCAAACCTGTGGCTATCCCAGCTGGGCTGTCATCAAAGCCACAAAAACAAGACCCACAGACAACAAGACAAAGACAACAACTGGCTGAGGAAGAACATTGTCACTGTAGAACTGAAGAAGCTACGGGGGAGTGTTGGTCCCACTTAAGATTAAAATTTAGGGTGTTTTCACACTTGCTCCCTTTCGGCCCTCTAAACGAATGCAGATCGATGACTCAGGATTTTTTGCTCTATTTAACCCTAACTCTATTTTCCCTGAATGTGCAGTAATTTAACCAGAAAACACAGGAGAAAGCCGACATTCTGCTTCAAGTGAAAACTACCCAGACTTCAGTGCAGTGGAGGAGTCTGAGAGCTCTAGTGGACCTGGTGTGAACAGAAAGAGGACTAAATTACATAAAACCAGTGACCCTGACATGATTTGAACATGCAACCTTCTGATCTGGACTCAGACGTGCTACCATTGCTCCATGAGGTCTGTTCACAGCTTCTGCTCTTCCAAGGACTCAGTTTAGCATGACATGATTAGCTTGATGTTCATATATGTGTTACACATTATTACTAGATGAGCTGCACTGAAACATCCAAGCCACCACGTCCCAGCACATGTCAGAGATGCAGAACAGATGGAACAGTCTTATGGAGTGATGGAGGCCATGAAGCCTCCTAAAGCTTTGAATGGAGCTGAAGTCATGATGCACTGATCTTTCTTTTTATATAATGTCTCATAAGTATTTGTTATAATATTGCCCCAAAAAGTCAGCCACACTTGTGTGAAACCAGCCTGTCCAGTTAGGATCAACACTGATTGTGGATCAGTTTCAGCTGCTGTTGTGCAAATGGAACAGACAACAGGTGGAAATGAGAGGCAGTTATCAAGACAGCCCCTATAAAGGAGGTATGTGTTATAATACTTTAATAAATTATGTCTTCAGCTACTTTTATACTCATTATTAATCCCAGATTAAGGTGTCATTTAGGAGAGAGATTTAAATTATATCTTTATGTAACTTCTCCTTCTGATACACTCTGATAGTTATTCAGTTACAACATGCTGACTGGAAATCTGCAAAATGAGCCCTGAATTTTTAGAGAAAGTAGAAAGGACACCAGTATTACTGTCCAAACAAAAGGTTCCACTGAGATTTGAACTCAGATCGCTGGAGTCAAAGTCCAGAGTGCTAACCATTACACCATGGAACCTGCTTCTCATGGGTCTTCTTCTCCTCCTCTACCCGGCCGACTGTCAGCAGTTTGACATTGGTAAAGATACGTGCAAAGATTTCTTTGTGTCAACAAAGATTGAACACTTTGCATATCACTGTCCTCCATGAGGAGACTGTCTTCCATGTCTAGATAAGGCTTGCTGTCTAGCAGCTGGGAGAAATGTCTTTTTGTGGCTGTGGCATTAGCCCAACATTGAATCATAAAGTTTATTTGTTGCATAACAGGAAGTGGTCTTGTATTAGGGTGTGACCCTCCTGAGAAGCAGAACCTCTCCTCTGATAATTGTCTCTCATTGGACAGATATGAAAATTAGCCTGAGCTATCCGGGCTCTACATGTTGTTACAGAGAATAATTCTGTGCAAACAGGTTAACTGAAACGGAGAGCATTGATTCAGGGTGAACTTCCTGTGTGTGCAGACCATTGACAGTAAAAACTATGGACAGAGCCTCCGTGACGTCACCCGTTTGTTTCTGAAGAGCCGTTTTGAGTCTCAGTGGGAGGTTCCGGGACGTGATGATCGCCGCCATGTTGGCAGCGTCACGTCAACTAAAACTCCGAATATGGACAAAGAGGGGGAGCACGAGCGGGGTTTAGGGGGGCGGGCGATCGTGGAAGCAGGAAACTCACGCTGTGATACGTCAACTGTCTGTCACTCAAGCGGCAACGCCCATAATTAGGCGTAATTTTAAGTCCGAATACAATTGAAACGAGTGAGTTGTAAAAAAATTCACCCCCCCTACAATTGACACTAGAAGAGAACCTATCATCTGAGACCACAGCGATTTTTTGTACCAGGCCGTAAACATGTTCTTTTCTGCTGTGAAATCGGCCATTTTAACATGGGAGTCTATGGGAAATTACTCGCTTTTGGAGCCAGCCCCCAGCTGTTGCAGCGTGAATTACAAGTTTTGACACTTCCGCATGGGCTTCCACTTTGAGCCCCGAAGGTTGCCGCTTGGTGCAGACAGTGGAGGTGGTTTCAGGTGTTATAAATTGGCATCCCCATGGTTCAGATGAAGAAGTGGTTCCAGTTCCTCACAGGTCCTGTGTTCAAATCCCGGATGAGCCCACATCTTTGAACTTCAGTAGATTGGATGTTTGCATTTACAGGATTAATCTTTATTCCAACTTAGACCCTGTAAACAGCTCTCTGCTCAAACTCCCAGCAGCAATCATTCTAGAACTGAGACCAAATCATCAACCGCAAGCTCTACTTCCGACTGTATCCTGGGGAAGCCACTCCATGCCTGTATGGACTCCCCAAGATACACAAGGAAGGAGTCCCCCTCTGCCTCCTTCAGGTGATGCTTTATGGCCTCTGATGTCACCTGGAGATAGTGGAGAAAAAACAGACAAAAGAAGTGAAAGAGGAGCATGACAACTAGAACAAGAACAACAAAAAGTTTCAATTACAATTAGGAAAACGATCAGAAAGTTGAATATGATGACAGGTATGATCTCTGCCAGATCCCCACCTTTGACTCCTGGAGAGTCTGAACGAGCTCCTCATTGTCAAGTATATTCCCCTTAGAGTTAGAGAGAAGCTCAACAATGCGGTCCTCGATATCTTTCAGCTGATTGCGGTCAGCGTTGATGCGAACAATCAGCTTATTGCTCTGTTCCTCAAGATGTGGACTCTCAAGACGCACCACATCACTTTAAAGAGAGAAACAAGTTGCAGGGTAATTGTAATTTTCAAGGGTTTTGGAGGTAGAGAAAGGAGAAGAAAGGGGGGAAAGAGAAGGAAAAGGGTAAAGTTGTGAATGTGAGTCTTAAAGTTTGGTTAGAATTCAATATCTGTCTTGTGTCTACCTGAGCAGTTGGTCCTCCAGGCCAGACTCAGTCACAGTGAAATTGATGATTGTAACTTTAATACATTTCTGGAAAACAGAAAAAAATGTACATGCCAAAAGACACATTTTACATTAATCGAAGCCAGGATCACACACACTACAATTCTAATGAAACACTCATTAATTTATGAAGATTTAACTGTCATGTCACTCTGCATCATCAGTGCCTTTGTTTTTTCTGTCTAACAAAAACGCTCCTCAGACTTATTCGGCCGTTACAGTCACCATGCAACCCCTGGTTTGAATAAACACTGGAGTAAACCCTTGCATTCACAGGGTCCTTCTGCTCTCCTGGCTGGTGTTGAACAAAAGGGCATTGCACACAGGTGTAGCTGGCAGGTGATTTAATGTCTGCAGAAACATGGTTTGATGGCAGGCGTTCATTATACTGCCCAATATGTAGCTTCAATGGCAGGAGGATTCACAAAGGTTCTTGTGTGCGATACTGTTTTTATTCCAAACGTGTGCTTCTTGGAAAGCACATAAATACCTATTATAGTTGATAGCCGTTTGGGATTTTGTGAGCAAAGGTTTGTTGAATGTGAATTCCAAGACTCCATAGTGACCTAACTGTCTCTGGTGCACACTTGCTGATGCCAAGTGTATTACCTACAGCATTCAAGGAAACATGATCAGACATGGAAACACAATAAAGAAGCAGTGAAAATATCTTAATTTAGTGCAAATTTGCAATGCTGAACGAGCTGGTTGGTGTCCTTTCTACTGTATGAAGGGAAGCTTGGTATTGTTGCGTTAGGTATGCTGGGGCGGAGGCCAGTCTGTGACTTTGTCTCTGACTGTGTCTGAAAGGAGGTTCTATTTTCATAGAATACATATGTCCTCTGAATTAATTTACGCCACCTGATCCTGTGGGTCGATCATAAGAGGCCAGCGACGGTCTTTGGTTACCAGGATTCCATTCTCTGTAGATACAGTGTCACAGGGCAACCCTTCAGTGTTCCACTGGAGGATGTCATATGGATCACTCAGAAAGTCGATCAGGCTCAAGGGGGAACTGATGGGTATGTTTAGCTTCTGACACTGCTTAATCCACTGGGGAACAAGAGTACACAGGGTATATGGTATTAGCTGTTACTGCTTTTTCACAATATGTTTCTAAAAAAAAAAAACTCTAGACCAGGCTCACATTGGCCATACCAGCTGCACACTTTATCACAGAGGCCCTAAAGGTTTTAAACCATCCCATCACACTGTACCTACCAGCTGTCTATGGTGGGAAGTGAAGGCTCCATAGTAGGCAATGCAGGCAGCTGCAATGCATACATTTCCCACAACACTGTTGATGACCTGCTCAGGATTTGCAAAATTTTTTTCCCAGCGTATCTGCTGTCCCCCAGAGCAGAAGTCAGTTTCCCTGCTCTGTCCTGTCGAGCCTGTGTCAGAGCCATTTTGTAGGTCCTTCATCTGATCCTCCACCTCCTTAAGTTGTTGTTGCTTTTCCCTTAGTGTTTTCTTGGTTGTATCCAGCTCTGCCTGCGTAGGTAAGGGTAGCGGGAGAAGAGTATGCAGACCAGTCACACAGAGCGGTGCATGGCAGATGAATAGCAAAAGTGACAAAGGAACAGACAGCAGACTGTGAAGAAATATTGCAAATGTGCATGTGTATCAGTAATAATAAACTGCACTCTTTATGACTGACCTGTGCTTTAACCACGTTTTCTCTTTCTTTGGAGTAAAGATCCATAGCTATGACCCACATGCACAACGACCCGCAAGCTTTGGACGCCTTCTCCACCTAAAAGCAGCACATGATAAAGTATTACACCCAGCACACTGAAACAAACTGTGTCAAATTCCATCTATTTTTTCAGAATATATATCATTAAATCTACATAGCCTACAGTACAGTGGATAAAGGATATAAATTACATTGCCATTCCAATACTGACATTATGACATTTACTACAAAACTGCCCAAGTGTCTGAACTCTAATCTTTTTTTACTTTAAGTAAAAGAAAAGATAAGAGAAGTTCTGTTGATAGATCCGATAGATCATGTCCGAATGTTGGACATGAAATTCAAACAGACCTTCTCAGGTAGGAACTCAGAGTTGTTGATGTATTTTTGCAGCTTCAGCAGGATCTGAGGTTTGCTATTATCCTTGTCATAGTCTGTCAGACGCCTAAGGAAATTGAAATCTCCCAGTAATTGCTTGGCAGAGCTCCAGTCTGGTCTGTAAAAAATAAAGCAATATTAGTGAGAAACTCTGGAAAAAATGGGGAGGTCAAAAACGGTCAATTCCCCTTGTTTCTTCTGATCCCCTCCCGAGTTGGTTTATGAGGAAGGAGCGGATAAATTCTGGTCTCAAGATTACAATTTATTGAACAATGAGGCAGATTCTGAGTCACAGAGCTCTGGGTTGTTGACCACAAAGAACCAAAGAAGAACAACACAAGAACAGGACAACCAACAAAAACAAACAACCACACAGCAACAATGAGCAACGCAACAACAACTGGACATGGAATTCACACATTGATATACCACATGGTATATTCTGCCGGCCCACAGGGGCATCTACTATCCCCCCTGCAGACCCTGGGTCATACAGCGAATAGACCATTAGTGTTTATTGCCAAATAAGGTAAAACTCCAATTCCTCAAATCTCATAGGTTGTGAGTCCGATCTAGGGATGACCATAACATGGGGCACTCAGGAGAAAAACACATTCCTTTAGAATCTGGCTTTTATCAGGTCAGAGGTGCTGCTGTCCTTAGTCTGAATTTATGGCCATCTCGTACCAACCGGAGCTCCAGAGAGCAGAAAAACAACTGATCTCATCTGCCACAGCCTGAACTGCAGAAAACAAAGTTATATGACACACTATGAAATTACTTCTTAATACATTCAGTATTCTCGAATTACTTTGATTTTCTATAAAACTTCCTAACACATAAACACTTATGAAAATCACATTATTAAGTGATAAACACATTTAAACATGAATACTTCATGTTAGGGGCACACTCCTATATATCTGAACACACACTGCAGAATCAATTCTTTCACCCTACACTAGAAAGGCTGATTTCACACAAGTGTGGCCAGATCAACCTGTCTCTGGCAACAGATTAAGTACCACAGGCTTTTAAACTGCTGTGATCTCCAACCTCACCTTTATTTCTAAGATATTTCAAAGGGTGGCTGCAAGTCAGTCCACCTACAGCACCGGTCTGTTTGAAGTGTTCCTGGATTCAACAATAATCTGTTAAATATCACAGACCAGAGTGAAATCAAGTCCTTTTGAGGCAGAAATAAGCCCCTGGACTCACTGTGGGGCCACAGTCACTTTTTGGCAGATGAAAACACCAGTTTTTGAGTTTTATTATTTTAAAGGGGTCTTCATGTGCTGGCTGCATCATAAGTTCTTGTTATTTAATGATAGTTAATTATAACTTCCTGGACCTGCAGACTCTTTGTCTTCATATGGGCTGAATGAAGGGAGGCTAGCACAGATTTGACATGTGTGACTTCCACATGCTTTCCTACCATGAATGGAACAAGTCAAGCAGCACATGATGTGTTTGTGTAACACTGGAGATGTTAGCTGTACATGTGCAGAACAAAGACATGACCCACAGCAGACCATCATGTCCTTCTGATCAGTTTATTGAGTCTGTTCCTTCAAACTTGGCACACATGTATAAGGCTGTATGTATATTGTACTGTATGTACATGTATATTCCTGCGATTGAGTCCTGTGAATTTGGTGCCTGTGTGTCAAAGTATTGCTGAGAAATTGCTGGAAATACGGTAAATCAGGTTTGGCTTTTCCACATTCAAGCCTGTGCCATTCAGACACAGAATGGCCAAACCTCCAAAATTGGCTCAGAACTTAATGTTCTGAGCCCTGGACATGTTTGCAAAGTTTCATGTCTCTAGGCCACTCAGTTAGCTACTTAGCTTTAGCAAGTGGCTAATGAGCTGGAACAAACATTTTGTCACTCAGTGGTGGGAGTTGAACAACATAGTCAAATATCAGCCTGACATTCCTAGAAGAAGAGAATGTTTCTTCATTGGAAGGAGGCCTGAGGTGTGTCACAGAATTGCTGAGTTAGTGCTGGAAATCATGTTTGGATCCCTACAGGGTCTCTGTAGGACCCAGAGGACAGAGAGTCCCACAGTGCAGACAGGCCCCCCTCTCAAAGGGGACAGGCAGGACATCTGGCCGGGGGAGAGGGAGGGGCCAGGTGGAGGGAAAGACAGTGCAGCAGCTCATTCTGCTGCAGACAGAGGGAGAGAGCAGACCACTCTGAGAGAGCTCCAGCAACTGTAAGTTAAGCTAGGTTCTTCTTCATGCTAATAGCTTAGCATAGATCCCTGTGCAGGTCAAAACAGCTCATATTACCAGTGTTGATGCATGTATTTTTATACAGCTTCAGTGATTTGATTCTGCAGGATCTGTAGCTGTAAAATTACAGCTGAAAAACTTTTCTGTAGCAGAAAAAGTCAAATGATCCAATCTAGGCCACCTGCATTGCTGCATTAATTTCAGATTGCAACCTTTCTCCCAGTTTTTCTTTGATGTCAACAGGCATCAAGTAGAACCAGAGATATATGATATATTAATGCTGAATCAATCTTGAACCCCTTTTTCTTTCAGATGACAAAGCCTAAGCAGATGCTTACATGTCCTGTATGTGGTGGGACCTTCTGGTACGCCTCCAGGCACCTAATGAAGGCCCACCACATACAGAACACACAGGAGTGCACCCTGGTCAATGGTCTGGCCACAGGCCATATAGCCCTTGGCTGTGTGCAGTGCCAGTGGGGACGGCCTGCACCAATTGCAGGGAGCTGGTGGCCAAAAACCGGGCTCTTCGGGAGAAGCTGGCACAGCTGGAGGTGAGTGAAGGGTAACAGTATGGCTTCACTTCTACGTAAATTGTATTCACATACAATGCACTTCATCTTCTCTCTCTACAGAGAAAGCTGCAGGGGGCTGGAAAAGAAGAAACCCTCTGCTCCAGCCACTGAGGCAAGTTGTTCCCCAGCAAGAATTTCACCAGCAGGAAAATGCCAGGCTCTGATCTAATGTTTCTTTTACAGCCTCAGTCATCATCCAGCTCTGGTGAAGATTATATGGTAGAGGAGGGGTGGTGGGATCAGGTGCAGCAGGAGGCAGAGTTAGCACATCTGGAGGCTGTGCAGGCACCGGTGGAGGTGGAGCCATGCCTCCTGAAGAGCCAACCCTCTGCTTCAGCCACTGAGACAAATTGTTCCCCAGCAAGAATTTCACTGTCACCGGCAGGAAAATGCCAGGCTCTGATCTAATGTTTCTTTTACAGCCTCAGCCGTCATCCAATGGGGGTGTGGCGGTGCCGGCAGAGGTGGAGGTGGAGGTGCCTGACTTTGACGGCGGGGAGGACAGGGCTCTAGACTAACTTTTTGCACTGGTTGCACTGGTGCGCCTAACTTTTTTTCTTAGGTGCACCGGCACAAAATTTAGGTGCACCGCATCACACTTCCATATATTTTTGTACGCATCAGTACATTTTGTACATACATATCATCTTAAAATGAGTTTGGACCTTGTATAATGAACACAGTTACATGAAAAAGTATTTTAAATACTGATAAAGTACTGATAGTACTCATTCAATAATTCAATACTCATAGGTTGTGAGTCCGATCTAGGGATGACCATAACATGGGGCACTCAGGAGAAAAACACATTCCTTTAGAATCTGGCTTTTATCAGGTCAGAGGTGCTGCTGTCCTTAGTCTGAATTTATGACCATCTCGTACCAACCAGAGCTCCAGAGAGCAGAAAAACAACTGATCTCATCTGCCACAGCCTGAACTGCAGAAAACAAAGTTATATGACACACTATGAAATTACTTCTTAAATGTATTTTACAAGCTGACCGGAAGCATTACTTCTGGTCTCGCGCTGCCTCCTTGTGGCGACATGCCGAACGGGGGGTTTGCTAGGGGCGACTGACAACAGACCTGAGCCTAGCAACCGGCAGAGAGACGCTGTATAAAGCCGGAGTCAAGAGATATTGCTGAGAATTACTGCGTTGTTGCTTTCCATAGCATTTGTCAGGCGCAGTGTTAAAATGGAATCTATGTCTGAAGTTCTCGACCCAGTTTTGGCTGAAGTGGGGTGGGGTAGCCGTTATGCTGTCCCCGAGCTCAACGCTGAAAACAAAGCCTTACTGGAGGAGGTGAGGAAACTTATTATTAACATGTTTAATGGCACAGACGTGTTTAGCTTCCTTTTCTCTGTTTGTTTTTGGGTGTCATCATGTGGGTCGTTTAAAATTACTCACTGAAGAATAATGTTGTAACACAAACCGTTGATGAGGTTTGTTTTGACTGAGTGCAGGTTGTGCACACGGTCCTCCTGCAGTGACACCAGGGTCACTGTTCAATTCATTATTTTAAATATTTAAGAGCAGCTGAAATTTCCAAATAAAATGTAACATTTGAATCTTTTTTTCTTGTTAAGTGTCAGATATGTATGTATGGACAAAAGGTCCTCACTTTACACTTTAGATTGTGTTTTCTTAATGTTATTGCACATCGGTTTTCGGTATCTGAATTTTGATTCACTGTGTGCTGTGTCATGATGATGTCAACAGATTTGTAGAAAAGAGATAGAGCGGACACAACTGGAAGACAAACTGGAGAAAAACAAGGAACAAAAGAAGAACATCGCCAATTACCTAAAGAATATTAAAGAAGAGCTGGAAAACACTGAGGTCAGTATCTATGAGTTGTGATATGTTTGTTTTGTGGTGGGTTATGCAGTGTGTGTTATTTGTGTTGTCTAGGCTCTGTGTGAGGCAAAGGAGAGAGAGATAGAGTTAGAGAAACACCTGACAGCCCTCGCGGAGAGAGAAACTAGCCGTCTGACTCAGGACACGGCTAAGAAGCTCCTTAGGAGAGAGGAAAAACACGCTGGAGGTCCGAGCCTTTCATAAATAAAAAATAGAAAAGAGAAGTAGCTATAGATTGTGATGCCACAATAACATGTATCTGTATCCCCAGAACAACATTTTCAAGGCCAAACTGAAGCTGGAGGAGTTCAGGCAGCAGATGAACTGGGACCAGCAGACAATGGATTGCATTTTGGAGGAGTCAGCAGGCAAATATGAGGACACGATGGCCATCAACAAATACGCTCAGCAAGATGAGCAGAGGATCAAGGTAAAGAGATGAAAACATCTCTCTTCTGCAGCACTTACAGCTTTGAGTTATCATCAGCTAACAGCTGTCTAACCTCCCCTGGTGCAGTCGCTCATTCTGGCGATAGAGAAGAAGTCTGTGGAGGCCAATGAAAAGCTCAAAGCACTCGATAAAGAGAAGACTGAGACAAAATTAGCCCAGGTAATGTGTAAAAACACAGCACATCCATGGTGTTATTACTAACAGTATGTGTAGGCAGTTGTGGTTTCCCATTAAAATCCCTCTGCTGTCGTACCAGCTTGCATTGGATAAGGTGACAGAGAATCTGCAGCAGGCTCACCTGGAGACACAGCAGCTTACCCACCTGTGGGAAAACACTATCAAGTACATGAAGCAACAAGATGCTGAGATGCAGCAGTGTGCACTGGTAAAGCATGGGACATTAAACATCTACTGGTCATTCATTCTAGAGTGAATTCACACAGTCTTTTCTTTTAAATTATTATTGCAGCAACTTGCAAAAGTCAACCAGAAGCTGAGGGAAAACAGGGCCGCCATTGCAGAGAAGAAGCACCTGATGGAGATCCAGAGGAACAACAGGAAAGAAACCGAGAGGAAGTCAGCGGTGGCCAACAAACAGGCAGTAAAACTGCAGCAGGAGCTGAAGGAGCAGGAGAGTGACTGTGGCAGGCTGCAGGATGAGGTGCTGAATGTGGACTAATAATAAACTGCCTTCATATTGATATTATTATAAGTGAACTGACTCTCGTGTGTCCCGCAGCTGAAAAGCTGCAAAGGCAACCTAGAGAGAACAACCTCTGATGTGAAGATGCTGACGTCCCACATATCCACGATGAAGAAGGACATCCAGGACTACAATGACAAGTCAGTGTATCACAGCAGGGCTCTGTGTGTGTATTGACTGGAGCTGTGGTAATGTACTACACAATGTCTGTTTTATGTTTCTGTGTATTTTAGACTGAAGGAAGCCAAGATCCACAATGCTGCGCTGGAGGAGAAACTGAAGGTTGAAGTAGATTTTCCTCAAAGCTAAGAATGGACCTGACAGAAAGGCTGTATGCACTGTGATTTTAAACTCATGGGTTCCCTATCAGGACAGCATGGTGGAGCACAAGTTTATGAAGCTAGAGGTGGAGCGTATGAGGGATCTGCTGTACAACAAGGCAGACGGCGTGCTGTCTTTGGAGAAGAGGAAGCTGAACCTGCAGAAAGCTATGACAGAGAGGGAGGATGAGATCAAGGTGTACAAAGAAATGCTCAGCCAGCAGCTGAAGCTCGGTGAACAGGAGAGGCAGAGACTCAGGTAAAAAAAAAACAAATCACTCAGTTCTCAAAGGTTTGTCACATCACTCAATGTCAATCATTGTGTCTCAGTGCTGAACTCAATGAGAAACTGTCCAAGACTGAAACCATTAAGAAACATTTTGAGGTTGTGACCCTGACCAAGGCAGGTCCTGAGGCGGAGGGGGAGCAGTCACAGGCTTACTACATCACTAAGGTCGGAGCTCTTCACACATAGTCTACTGAAGCACACACCATGGTTCCAGACTTTTGCATCATCTGTGTGTGCTTTTCACCAGGTTGCACAAGAGAAAGGGGAACTTAAGCAGAAGGGTGATGAGCTGGATGCTAAAATCCACAAGCTGGAGCAGGAAAAGAGAGCTCTGGAGAACACCAACCAGCTGTTCAGCAACTCTAACTCTGTATACCGCAAATCTTTCAACAAAGCTGAAGAATCCAGTATGTAAACCAGCCACAGCCCTCTTCAACTGTATACTTGTTGATTGATTGATTGTTAAATGATGGTGGCAGCTTTAATTGGCCACAATGTAATTTGTTTTCGTTTTAGGTCCGGACTATCAGGAGAAGTTGAAGCTGGAGGAGCAGCTGAGAGCTGCTGAAGTGAAGCTGAAGGATAACAAACGATCCAGGAGCAGATCACTGAGAACGAAGCAATTAGTCTTCGACGGCTCAGGTTACATTCAGACTGATTCTGGATTAACTGGATCTTAACCATGCAAATACTTTGTTAGCTCATATATTATTAGCATAATGGTCAACATTCAGCAGGCAGTAATAGTTAAATTACTGTTTTTTTGTTGGAAGTCAGTGTATTATCACTGCAACACAGTGATGGATATGCTTTGGGCCAAGTTAGAGAATCAATCATTTACACACTTAGTCCAGCACTCATGGAGCACACAGATCCCTCCTTTGCAGAAGTCGCCCACAGACCATGTGGCCTAAAGCTGCATCTCTTTTGTGCAGCCATCACTGCACAATACTACAGGGAATACAGAGGGTGTATTATGTAGCGCCCCTGTGAAAGCTTTAGACCAAAAATAAACTTTTAACTATCTATTAAACTATCTGCCTGACATTGATCTCGTATGAATCTCTGTGTATGTGCATAGCACAGATCTTTGACATAGTACAGCTCCTAGTTTGCCAATCAATATAAATAAAAATAGGCTAACCCACACACTAGCATCAATATTACTAAGTAAAGAGGGACTGATTATCCACAGACATCTGTCAGCCATTTTGTAAGCCTGAAAACCTTCTATCAGAAACAAGATGGCTGACATGGAAGCACAAGCAGCTGAGTATGTGATTAATACAAGTTCAGGATCATCGGTGCTGTGCATAGGTGTCAGGCAGCTCAATTTACAACAGCATAGCATACAAAAAGTAACAAATATGAATCAGCATGGCTGCAAAATAAACACAGGCCAAGAAACAACCATCACCATGATGCATATAGGTCACACTGATGGTGTGTGAGTGACCCTGTTAGCAGACTGGGAGCTGTACTTGTTATTTAAAGTTCATTACTAATCCAGGACTTCTGGTAATTACCCACAAACACAGAAAGGTCCCTGCGATCTACAACCACATGTCAATGAGCTAAAAAAGGCTAACCCACACATTAGCATCCATGTTACTACTACAAAGAGGCAGCTGATTATCCACAGTCATCTGTCAGCCACTTTGTAAGCCTGATAAACACCTAACAGAAACAAAATGGCTGACATGGGAGCACAAGACAAAATGGCTGCCAGAGGCCATGACTGACAAAGTTCAGATCACGTCTTCTGTAGACAGCCTCACTGCTTAATGTAATGAACAGCATAACACAAAAACAAGTCTGAAGCAGCATAGAGGCAAAGTCAGCACAAACCAAGAACCAGCAGCAGGTGCATTCTCACAGCTTTAGTCTGTCCCTCAGCCACATTACACACTTACTATAAACACCAGTCTGTCAACCTGATTTAAATCGTATAAACTGCCAGTGATGAAAGAGTGAAGCACACATTTGCATCAGAAGCAGCAGAACAACACACAACACACACAAGAACTACATCTGTCAATTAGTAAAAAGGCTGTCCCACATATTAATGCTACCAAGGTGATGACAGTGTGCTTTAACACAGCACTCATCATCTATGGCCTCTCCTTATTACACTTTCAGTCACAACACACTGCACTAACCACAGTAACCAAACATGGCAGACCACAGTCATTTACCCAGTCACAGCTGCACTGATGCTTTTACACTGTCCCACACAACTTCATTCATTGAGAGCATTATAGCACCAAAGCAGCACATTAATATGAAACCACACATGATTAGGACTCACTGACCCTGTTAGCCTTTCACATGCAGCAAAATACACTAATTAATTTAAATCATTAATTATTGAAGTAGTTAAGTTTAATTAATTTAATTTAATATTAGCAATATGCAGAGAGAAGACAGCATGAAACTGCCACATCATTACAGAGCTTCAGCAATATTAAGCAATGCTTATATTCTCAGTTCACTGTTAAAATGAATGAGCCCTGCTCCATTTAGCACCTGATTAACATAAGCCACAGTACTAGCAGCCGCAGGCTAACAGCCTCAAGCTAGCAGCCACGCCTGTCTGTACCAAACCAGCACGGCACAGACCGTTTGTAAAACACACCATAACCTCCAAAAAGCAGCCAGCACCATGAGAAGAGCTTTAAGACACATTTCTTCCAGAACATTCCATCAACAGAGCTCAGCACATTTGAAACAGCAGCACATGTTAAACCATTAGACTCACAGCAGAGCAGGTTATTGGACAAATACACACAGCACATCCACATTATCTCCACACTGCACAATAACACCAATGTATGAAACGTTTTTAAACATGTAGCAACATTATCAGCATGAACATGTTAAGCTAGGAAGCTAACAACGAGCAGGAGGAGCAAACCGCGTCTTACCTCTCATAAGCTGATGAAGGAGGGTCTGACCGTCGTTCGCGCCACACGGTTTTTATATCAGGTCCAAGGGTCCAATCAGATGTCCCCTTCAGTGACTGTGCACCTGGCTGTCATAGGACGGACTGTCTGTCAGTCAGTCAAATGTCGGCCATGTTGGTCAGTTTGTAACTGGTATCTTTATTGGTTAAGAAAAGGCCGGTCATTATTCAAAATAATAAGTGTACTCAGTAACAAATTGTGATGTTAAAAATAGCGAAGTACATTATTTTGTTACATTTGTGCTTAAGTACAAGTAAAAGTACTGGCTTACAAATAAAGTACAAGTACCCAGAAAAACTACTTAATTACAGTAACTTGAGTATTTGTAATCAGTTACTGCCACCCTTGGATATATGCAGTCCACCCCTGGACACATGCAGTCCACCCCTGGACACATGCAGTCCACCCCTGGACACATGCAGTCCACCCCTGGATATATGCAGTCCAGTGCAGTGAGGCATGCTCTGATCTGTACAATGGAGAAACCAAACAACTACTCCAAAAACTGGCCTTCAATGTTTGTCAAAGTTTGTCAAGATGCTTATGTTTAAGGCAAAAGCTGTGACCTTGTTCAAGTTTTGCAGCGTATTTTCGCTCGAAGCCGTGAACACGTGTTAATCAGACAGACGAGGTGGCCGAGTGGTTAAGGCGATGGACTGCTAATCCATTGTTCTCTGCACGCGTGGGTTCGAATCCCGTCCTCGTCGTTTCAGTTTTTAAGGTCAACGTCCTGACACAGCATCATCAGTTGATGGTGTCATAAACATTCCAACTTAAGACAGTTTGGACAGTAAAGCTGGATCCATACTCCGCGAGACAAAGGGCGGAGAGCGCACTCCACGGGTGGTAAGAGACACAAAAAAAAAGTCTTTTCCGCACTGAGGTACCATACTCCGCGAGACGTGTGTCTGCAGAACTCCTCATACGGCCCGCCCACTGCAGCGCACGTCACCAGACACCAAACAGGAACAACATCACACACAGCCCACCTCCAGTGTTTGCAAACAGAGGAACAGAGGAAGATACAGCAGTTGACATTATGGATTTTGCAGCTTTGTTAATGCAGATGGACGAGGAGACGAACATGCATAAAGAGGATGAAGAAGAAGAGGAGTTGTTGCTGCTATGCACGGAGTTTGCGAGAAAAAGGCAACGTAGGTGGCACGTCCGGCCACTCAATGCAACAAGAGTCGAGCAGGGAGAGTACAGAGTCCTGGTGCAACAGATGCGGCAGATGGATGACAAGAGGCACTTTAGCTATTTCAGGATGTCGGCCGGACGTTTTGACGACCTTGTCCGTCGGATCACGCCGTTCATCCAGCATGCACCCACACACAGCATTCCCATCTCTATCCAGGAGAGATTGGCAGTCACACTGCGCATATTAGCTTCTGGGAGCTCACAGGCCAGTGTCGCCGCCAGCTACAAATTGGGACTGACAACAGTTTGTAATATTGTTTCCGAAGTGTCCAAGGCCATCTGGCTTGCCCTGCACAACGAGTTTGTGGCCTTTCCATCACCGACACAGATGGCCGACATAGCTGTGGACTTTTGGAGGCTGTGGAATTTTCCAAATTGTGTTGGGGCTATAGATGGAAAACATGTGAAAATCAAAGCACCTCCAAGAGCAGGAAGTGACTACTTTAATTACAAAGGTCAGCACTCCATTGTTTTGTTGGCTGTGTGTGACGCGCGACATAGATTTACCATGGTCGACGTGGGTGCCTATGGCAAAGAGAGCGATGGAGGAGTTTTTGATAAGAGCAACTTTGGGTCCGCTCTCAAGAATGGCCAGCTTCCTTTACCACCACCTGCTTGTCTTCCCGGCACGACCATCAAGACTCCACATGTGTTTGTGGGAGATGCTGCATTCCCCCTGCTTGTGAACCTCTCGCGTCCATTTCCAGGTAAGTGTCTCTGTATGCAGTAAATGAAACTTGATAGTGACGGTAAACAATAATAATAGTAATAATTTTTGTGTATCTGCTTAGATCGCAACCTCACGATGAAGGAGCGGATCTACAATTACCGCCACTGCCGTGCCCGGCGAGTTATTGAAAACGCATTTGGCATCCTTACAGCAAGATGGCGAATTCTTGGTCGGCCGATGGAATGCAGGCCTGATAAGGCCGTGGATATTGTCAAGGCCAGTATTGCCCTCCACAACTACCTTTCCTGCACAGACGCAGCAAATGATCCAGCAGTGAGATACCTCCCGGAAAACTTTGCCGACTCGACTTCTGCTAATGGGGGGATGCTGCGGGGAGAGTGGAGGAGACAGGTGGAAGCAGACTGCAATCTCCAGGACACAGGGAGACTGTCAGGAGCCAGAGCATCCCGGGCTGCCCAAACTATAAGGAAAGACTTTACTGAGTTTTTTAACACCCCACAAGGACTTGTGCCGTGGCAAGAGGGCATTATACAGAGAGGGTGCCTGCAACAGCATGAGATGCGCGATTAAAAGTAACAATAGCAAAGATTCAGTGTTTGTGCTTGCCTTTATGACCGCATTTGCACATCTACTGCGTTCCAATGTGCCTGCAATATTTCAAACTGTCCGGTGATGAGCTGTGAAGATGCGACATTAAAAGTAACAATAGCAAAGATTCAGTGTTTGTGCTTGCCTTTATGACCGCATTTGCACATCTACTGCGTTCCAATGTGCCTGCAATATTTCAAACTGTCCGGTGATGAGCTGTGAAGATGCGACATTAAAAGTAACAATAGCAAAGATTCAGTGCTTGTGCCCGGGTATGTAGGAGTATATAGAATGGTAATAACAGTCACCATCTGATATGTGTGAATGGCTGTCTGGAGTTATTGGTGACAAATCACCCTTTACTTGCCTTTCTTTTGTATTGCTCATCATGCGAAACCAGTATGGTCTTATAAAATGCAAAGATGCACTTTGGTACTGAAAACACACGCTTTATTGATTAAAAAAAGGGGGGGGGGTATACAGGGACACATTCAAGATAACCTTGAATAACCTTCAAGATTGCCTTGTTCGACCTCTTGCTCAGTCTTGTGCATGAGGTTCTGCAACTGCCACTTGAAGTTTCTGAGCGCCTGTGGTGGTAGTGCCCTCATGAAATCGGTAACATGAAGCATATATCTTGCACAGGGGTCCATCAGCTGCTGTACGGCGTCCCTCCGTCCTGCCTGCATCAATTCTTCCCGTTCTGCCCTTCGTTTGTCAAGGATTGCAAGAGCACCTTCGAAATCCAGACATGTCTGATTGCCTCGCATTCGCTTCCTCCCTGTTCGCCGTGGAGATGGTGGAGTTGCGGGCAGAGGAACTGTGCGCCCATGCAGCGGAGTGGATGCCACAGGCGGCGCAGCATCCAGTACTGTGTACTCCAGCTCTGCTATGCTGCATACATCTGTGGTGCATGATCCCCCCTCTTCCGGGTCCGCTACAGATTGCTGAGAAGCAAATTAATAACACCGGTGTTACAACCCAAGACACACAACTGATATTAATTTTACATCACACACATGTTTAAAAGTAATGCTTACCTCGTCTAGTGTATCCAGGTCCAAGTTGGTTGATGTTTCCCGGTGTTTCACGTGAGGTTCGAGCCACTGTAGCGCCGTGTATACTACAGGGAATTTCTGCCCACCGGGATCACCACTTTTGCAATTGTGCACACGGCGTTTTGCCTTTGCAAATCTGTCGCGCAGGTGGCGCCACTTTTTGCGACACACACTCTCTTCCTTGCAAAGTACCGCTGCTATCTCCTTCCAGGAGTTGTTGGCCATCTGCGTGTCTTTATAGGTCCTCAGCGATGTGTTGTAGAGATGCTCGTATCTCCTCACTGCCTCAGCAAGCTGCTCCTCAAAAACATCCATCGTTGTATTTTTTTTTATCTGTTGAATCACTGCTGTTTATACACCAACCTATATACCTGGAGAGCCTCATGCGCTTCTCCACATTCATCACGCCCACATCACGCCCACAATAAATTCCGACCAATCACAGCATGGTCGCCGCACAGCCTTGAAAGACAAAGTTCGGCCCGGACCCTGTGCACAGGAGTGCGGATCAGCGGGCGGTCAGAGACAAAAAATGACGTCATTTTGTGGGCGTAACGTCTGCAGGGGGGGAAAATGTCTTTGTCTCGCGGAGTATGGATCCAGCTTAATACTGGTGTCCTATCTACACAGATCAGTCTATGGAGGAGTCCACAGTCTGTGCATTGGTCCAGCTGTAGGCATTAATGGAAAACCCACATTCAGTTCAACATTGAAGACACCTGGAGCCACTCTAACCAGATAATTAACTCAAAACACCTGCAAAGGCCTTTAAATGGTCTCAGTCTAGTTCTGTAGGCTGCACAACCACGGGGAAGACTGCTGACTTGACAGTTGCCCAAAAGACGACCATTGACACCTTGCACAAGGAGGGCAAGACACAAAGAGGCTGGCTGTTCACAGAGCTCTGTCCAAGCACATTAACAGAGAGGGAAGGGGAGTACAAGCAAGAGGGAGTACAAAGTGTTCCGCCCAAACAGGGACTTGATCTGGACCCTCAGATCAAAAGTCTGATGCTTCCAATACTTCACTAGTACACTTCATGTAGTGCAGTGAGTCCTGATTGACTTGCAATTGACCCTTTATACAAGGGGGATTAGCTCAAATGGTAGAGCGCTCGCTTAGCATGCGAGAGGTAGCGGGATCGATGCCCGCATCCTCCAGCCTGCGTTTTATGAGGGAGGGTGTAGCTGGATGGATGAGGATGGATGGATGATGTAGTGCAGCGGTCCCCAACCTTTTTTGCACCACGGACCGGTATCATGTAAAACAATACTTTCACGGACCGGCACAGAAAAAAAAGTGCATAAAGAGACAACTTACTCTTATGCTTAATTAGTGGGAGCCTTTGAGCTTTCTCAGCAATGAGGCGGTCCCATCTAGGGATAATGGGAGACATGACACCCGTGTGTTTCTTATGTCCAGTCCACTCCGTAATTTAGTTTTGGCCGTCATTAATTGCTTCAGTCGTTCTTGTTCATGTTTTCTTCCATGGCTTGTCTTTTAATGCAGGGTGCTCGGTCTCGCAGTTTTGAAGGCTTCGTTGCCTCATTTGCGAGTCTGTCGCCACATCACTCAGAGCGGACTTGGTGTGTGAGAATCACCTGTTGCAATAAATCCGTATTTTAAATAGGACTCCTGATATAGTCTTTTAAATGCGGGTTTCTTTTTCTTTGAAGGGGTAGGCTCCTCTTCTCCTGTCTCCTCGTTAGGCCTTTTCCCCTTTCCGAAGAAGCTCTCCAAAGACGTTTGTTTTTTATTCATTTGTGCTAGCTTGTGGGCTTAATTTTGGGGTGCCGTATCCCGTGACCGAGACAAGCGTCTGGACAGGTGCTTAAAGGCACAGGCGGATGAATCTGATCGATTTATAAATGAAACAGCTTTCAGACTCAGATAATGAATAATATATGTTTTGCTCAGTCTTTCTGTGCGGCCTGGTTCCAAATGACCCACGGACCGGTACCGGTCCCCGGCCCGGTGGTTGGGGACCACTGATGTAGTGGACTCCCACCCAGCAGATCAGGTCCCAGAGGTTACAGCATCATTTATTAGCTGAGTTTCCCCTCAGGGAAGCTGCTGTTTACAAGCTGTTTACAGAAAGAAGCAAGAAAACAACAGTCAGCATCATCGTCCAAAAAAACACATGACAATAACATGTGAGACAGAGAGTTTATGATCAGTGCTCCCCCTGCTGGTTTGGACATATGATGACATTTTAAATGTACCAGTCAAAAGTCACTCAGTGGTTTGTCTTTGTTTTTATGACTTTCTACATTGTAGATTCATCCGGAAGACATCAGAGCTATGAAGGAACACATGTGGAATGACGCAGTGAACAAACAGTGTTAAACCAAGCAGAATATGTTTGATGTTTGACATTCTTCCAAGCAGCCAGCTTTTGCTTTGATGACAGCTTTGCACACTCTTTGCATTCTCTCAATCTGAACTGAACCACCAATGCTGTGCAATGCTTACATCTAGTGGTGGAATCGCAGGCTGCAGCCTCCTCATTCCAAAATCAATCCCTCCTCCACATAAAGTCAGAAGTTCTAAATGTGAGTCATTAAATGAGAGGTTCCAGCAGAAACGTCCAAACATCTGAAGAGAAGCTGAGAAGCCTGAGATACAGGGGCTGCAAGCTGAGCTTCAACTGTTCCTGTTTAGACAATAAGAACAGATCATCACTGTCTTTTAAAATGTTCTGATCAAATCACATTAGTTTGTATATTTATATTACACACAGAGCTGTTGTTTCAGTCACATTCATTTGTTATGTGTACAGTGGGTGCAGGAAGTATTCAGACCCCCTTAAATGTTTCACTTTGTTATATTGCAGCCATTTGCTAAAATCATTGAAGTTCATTTTTCCTCATTAATGTCCACACAGCTCCCCATACTGACAGAAACACACAGAGTTGTTGACATGTTTGCAGATGTATTAAAAAGACAAAGTGAAATATGACATGGTCCTAAGTATCAGAGCCTTTGCTGTGACTCTCATATATTGAACTCAGGTGCGTCCATTTCTTCTGATCGTCCTTCAGATGGTTCTACACCTTCATCTGAGTCCAGCTGTCTTTGATGATACTGATTGGACTTGATGAGGACAGACACACACCTGTCTGTATAAGACCTTACAGCTCACAGTGCAGGTCACATACTGGGTGATGACGTCCTCCTGCAGGTGTTACTGTGGAACAACTGCTCTGGATTGGGATGAGTCTGAATAGAACTTTGTTAGCTTTGTAAAGCTGTGTGGTAGTTAGAGAGGAACTGAAAAGAGTCAACTACAAGGAATACAGTTAAACATCAGGGCTCGTCCGGGACTTGAACCCGGGACCTCTCGCACCCTAAGCGAGAATCATACCCCTAGACCAACGAGCCATGTGTGCCCTCTGATCTTCATGTGTCAGCAGCTGAAACTGAAATGTAAATGAATAAAAGACTACTGTGCGCTATAGCTGTCTGGAATTAGCGACCTATCTACCACGCGTGTCACATGTGCTCGGAAAGCTCGGAAAGTGTGGACAAGCTGGAGGTGGAAGAGAACCGTCAGGAGAGGGATGAACAGCTGCCATGATATTTGTAATGGGACGTCAGGACTTTGTTTTGGTTTTCTTTCCAGAACAATAAAGGATCTGAAATGAAATGTGTGAAATGTTTGTTCCACCATTTTGAAGACTTGGATTAAATTATGCATTCTGGGAAATTTTTTTACATTTTTTTTTATTTTAGGTACTTTAGTAATCCCAGAGGGAAATTGTTTAAGGCCCCTAAACAAAAGACAGGTCCTCTGGCCAGTAGGTGGCGCAGTGTCTGTAGCATTTCAGCATATCAGCTGTGCAGAGTCAAATGTTCAGCATGACTGTAAGGTTTCATCCACATAGGATGAAGAATGAGGGAGATACAGCCACAGAAACCCTGTGGGGGTCTCAGCAGGGGTTAATTGTCTAGTTGTTGAATCTAGAATCTAGAATCTTCTAATACGTCAGACAAAAAGACATTTCCTGGGACACATCAGCTGAGTGTGTGTTTGTGCAGTGAAATACACTTGTTGTGAGGACTTGCATCAGTTTACTCCTCAAACATACTCCTGAAACTTCTCTAAGCTTAATGAACAGTAAACACAGGTTCATGAAGCAGTGCTTCCAGCCAACGATCACACAGTTTAACACATCTTTGTTTTGTGTGGTGTTGTCAGACGGCAACCTTCGGGGTTCAAACTTGAAGCCCATGCGGAAGTGTCAAAACTTGTAATTCATGCCGCAACCACTGGGGGCTGGCTCCAAAAGCGAGTCATTTCCCATAGACTCCCATGTTAAAATGTCCGACTTCACAGCAGGAATGAACATGTTTACAGCCTGGTACAAAAAAATTCTGGTCTCAGATGATAGGTTCTCTTCTAGTGTCAATTGTATGGGGGGGATTTTTTTTTATATAACTTACTCGTTTTAATTATATTCGGACTTAAAATTCTGCATAATTATAGGCATTGCCACTTGAGCAGCAGAAGGCTGACGTATAACAGCGCGAGTTTCCTGCTTTCACGATGGCCCGCCCCCAAACTCCACTCGTGCTCCCCCTCTTTGTACGTATTTGGAGTTTTTGGCGGACGTGATGCTTCCAACATGGCGGCTCCCACGAGCCTCAGAACGGCTCTTCAGAAACAAATGGGTGACATCACGGAAGCTCTGTCTATAGTTTTTACTCTCAATGGGTTTTGTCTTTCTTTAAAAGGAACCTCCTACAGATCTTTGAAGGCATGAATGGGAATTGAACCCATGATCTTTGGTTTTCAAGACTTCTTAATTGATCATTGATCGTGATCAACACACACAACATAAAACAGCAGAAGTCTTGTGATCCTACATTCAGAGAAACCACAACAGCATGCAGCTTTACCTTCAGGTCTAACAGCTGGGAGCTTTTTCCAGCATTATTCTGTCTCAGCATGATCATGGCTGACAGGACACACACATTTACATCAACACACACAGGCGGCCGCGTATGGATGAACACACTGACCCCTAAAACCAGATAAACACACACATCAAATCACATCAAACACACACACATCATTCTAGAACTGATATGTTATTAGTCAATAAAAACCCACAGCCACCCCACAGGTAAAGAGCACAGGACAGAAGAGACACATCCACAGGACAACACTCAGCAGTCCATCTTCACCTCAAAGAGAAAGGACAGTCAGTCTTTTGAGGACAATAATGTCCACATTTTAAACAGAGGACAGGTGGTTTGTAAGGATGGAAGTTAGGATGCTACAGTACATAACAGAAGCTCACAGGCAGACACGTTTTTTCCAGCATAGTAACGCCGTGTTACGTGGTCTGCGGTCTCTGCTTTGCTCATTGTGGAGTCACATGTGCTGTATTGTACTGTTTGTGAAAAAAGAAGGATAGTGTTTTATTACAAACACCACTGAAGCCTCCATGAGGTTGTTCTTGTATAGTTCCTGTGATGTTTAGGTTACCATTGTAAGATCCAAACCAGGTGTGCAGTGTAAAAACAATACACTTCAGAGCTTCAGGGCATTTATTGTTCATTAAAAATATCTAAAGTTGGTTATCCATCAACAACAATGGAGAAATGACAGTGATGAATCAGCCTACAACTGAATTTACAGTAAGTTTGAATATTTGTAGGGGCATCGATCTTCAGTAATAACTGCTAATAATAATTATACAGAAGAAATGGTGCACTGGAGGAACAATAATACTTGATAAATACTGTACAGTGTGTGATGCACACTCTACTTTTAGGAACATCTAAAGTGTGAAGAAATAGGAGCTGTCATCACAATAAAGACGGACACAGTGCAACAGTCTGTTGCTAAAATGCTTCATCAAAAAGCATCGGAGCTCAGCGACAAAAGTTCAAGTAATAAAGCAACAAAAGCATTAAAGGATGGTCATCGTGTCTGTTATATCAAATATAGACATGAACGGTATTAAACTGGCTTCTGAAACTACAGCTATGAAGCTATAGCTATGAAGTTCAGCTCGTATTAAGGAAGCTGTGATTAAGATTTTATTTTACTTTATTAGGGCCCAAGCACGAAACGTGCGAGAGCCTGGATTTAAACTGAATGTTTATTAATGTTTAGAATTTATTAGGTTTTATTTTTAGTTTACGCTTACTACTTTACCTTTTTTTATATTTGTAACCTGTTTTTTGAGTATACATGGAGCACCTGGAATGAAAGCAATCTCCCCCTGGGATCAATAAAGTATTTCTGATTCTGATTCTGAAATGCAAGCATAAATGCATGTTACACCGTGTGGGCGGGGCAACGTCATGAAGTTGACCCTTCGCCACCATAGAGAAAGCTGCTGTGTTTCTTGATTTGTTCATCCTACCTGCCTCTTACTCTATCATGACATCAGCCCCTGTGCACCTTTTAAAACCCCCAAATCGTCATATGTGGGCGTGGCCACATGGCTCAGCAGCGCCCCCTGGAATGAGATCTGAGTCCCCGTTTGACCTACAGACATGAAAATTGGTACACATACGTATCACCTCTAGACGAGAAAAAAAGTCTCTTGGAGGTATCCTCTAAAACGCACAGGAAGTCCTGCATTGATCAGGAGGTGGTTTCGCTGATACCAGTCCACAGAGTTCTGCATCAGTCCTCTGTACTCTACGTCGACGTTGTCAGTGATGAAACCAACAATTGCAGTGTTGTTAGAGAACTTCTGCAGCACACAGCCGTCAGTGTTGTTTCTGAAGACCCACAGTTCTGGGCTCTCACATATTGTTCAGATTCAGATTCAGAAAATTTTATTTGTCTCTAAGTGAGCAGCTTGAAATATAAGACACAGTAAAATAGAATAGAGAATAGATACAAATAAAATATAAAATATTAAGTATGTACAGGTTATCAAGTCATAAATGTTCTATCTAACTATCCAAATGTCCATGAACAATGTAAACAGACTGTAAAGTGGCTGAAGTGCAAAAGTAAGCAGTAAACGGTAGTATTTGTATGTGCAAATTAAAACTATTGTGGTGTCTAGTGCAAGAGTGCACTAAAAGCACCAGGGCGACCGTTCAAGGCGCCCTTTTGGCTCTCAAAAATACATTTGCAGATTGCGGTACATACAAACAATATAATCACATAATGACATTGACCCTTGATTACAGTACACGTGGTAACGTGATGGAATTTTTTCATGGACACAGAGGATGGGGGGAGAAAACAACAGATACGGAGGCAGACGAGAAGGAAGGGAGGGGTAGGGAGGGGAATGTATGTGCGTCAGTTCCATGAGAAGTGTGTGCGATAGTATGACTGAGACTGCCAAGATGTTTACAGGCAGTTCACCAGTTGTCCTTGACGGGAGATAGGAGTTGCACAGGAGTCAGATAGGAGCACAGCTGCTGGGCTATTCTTCAGGGCCTCAGGAGGGGGGGGGGGGGCAGACAGAAAATCAACCAAAATCATAACAACAATTTTCGATCTGTAATTAATTTGCCCAGATCAGTGATCGATAGGTCAGTCCGGCCTCAGTGCGCATTCGTCCCTTGCAGGTGCATGGAGAACCTTCGACATCTCTTCCAGCTTGACAGATATTCCTTCCATTGAGATCCTCAAATGGTCGGACTGTCTTCCGATGTTATCCACCCGCTTCCAGCCCTCTCCGGAGCGGGCTGAAATGTTGCAGATCAGCTTTTCCATCCGGTCCATCTTCTGATGTAATTCTGAGATCCGAGGTCCCATGAGCCCAGGGTCTTGTTTTGTGTCCATGCTTAGTGGTAGTGCCAATTTGCCAGCAGCGGCTTTTCCAACTTTTCGGTACAGCAGGACAGCTCCCACGCAATTCAGAAGTATGCCTACTACCAATGTCCAATAGATGAATAGATCCTCCACATCTTCTAGGGTCCCTTCAGGGCAGAGGGGTTCTCCCGGTGATGTCTTTCTTTGTGAGAAAATGTTGTCCAATGCACTGAGCGACCAATTTATTTGCTCCATGTCATAAAATTATCCCAAGGATAGCAAAGCTGGGTGTTCAGGGAATAAAAAGTCACAAAAATCACAGGACAGGACAAGCCTTATCTAGACATGGAGGACAGTCTCCTCATGGAGGACAGTCTCGCCGGATAGAGGAGGAGAAGAAGATCCATGTGAAGCAGGGTCCATGGTGTAATGGTTAGCACTCTGGACATTGACTCCAGCGATCTGACTTCAAATCTCAGTGGAACCTTTTGTTTGGATGGTAATACTGGTGTTCTAATCTAACAGTAGTCATAGTAGTCAACAGTCAGTAGTTGGTGTAAAATAATTGGATTAGAGATTAGATTAGAATATGCATTGACTAGATTTATTTTGTAACTGTATCCCAAGCCTCCATAGATGATGAGAAATGCTGTCTTTCCACCCAGATGACTATAGCAGACTGTCAACACACACACACTAACTAGCACATTAATGCTAACATCAGTGGATAGCTGCTGCAATGTACGGTAAGTGTGTTATAGCTGTATAACACACTGTATAGAGTGTAACATGTATAGCCAGAAACTATGCCAGGGACTTGTGCAGGACTAGTTGATAGCCCATCATTAGAGTTTAAATGGGGGTGAAACCTGCTAGGAAGGGATGAAAGGACAGAGTTGTAAACAGGTGAGAGCTGATGGTTTTTTCACATAGATGACTCTTTCCGCCATCTATGTGAAATTGAAAAAAACTCTTCATTTCAGTTGAGATGATGAAGCCCAGTGCTTGGATGCTGTCCATTGAAGGAGAGGTGGTGGTGGGACCACACAACAGTTTCAGAGGACAGGAGGGGTTCATATATCAGTGAGTTACAGAAGAATCAGAAGGAAAGGAAACAGTGATGACTGCAGGTTTGGAGCAAACAATCAGTCCTGGAGTCTGAGCTGCTCTGATCGTGGTTACTCTGTCTGTCACAATAACAGAAAAAACACTCATCTCCTCCTCCTCTGGCTCTGACAGAGCAGCAGTGTATGTGGACTGTCCTGCTGGCACTCTGTCCTTCTACAGAGTCTCCTCTGACACACTGATCCACCTCCACACCTTCAGCACCACATTCACTCAGCCTCTACATGCTGGGTTCAGGTTGGGTTCTGGTTCCTCAGTGAGTCTGTGCTGTGTGTAGAAGCAGAGTGTGTGGAAGTGACAGCAGCTTCAACTTTGTGCTTTAAATGTTGATGATGTTTCACTTTCATTTGAATCACTGACTGTGATTTCAGGTCAGAACATGTTTTTGTCTTAGAAGCAGTGAAATGAAGAATGTGAAGCTGAATTTATGATCATGAACTTTGACATGTCCTCACAAATGAAACCCTTACATTAAGAAATGCATGATTCCATGTTGTTATGGCTCTGATATTAAAATGTAGTATTATAATAGGAGTTAATGGACCTAAGTGGAAAACACCATTTAAAACTGCTGCAATACAAACACTAATAACTCCAACTCAATATTTTGGATAGACTTTGACATGACAGATATAAAATAATGCCTGAGCCTCCCAACTTGTACAATAACTTGTTTTGTGCATGTTTACATGAAATATTTGCATCATGCAATCTACCTGGCATTTAAAGCGTTAAACTCCTCCAATGATTTCATGTTTGGTAGTTCTGAGCAGTCCTGAAGTTGTTTCACATATTTATGCAGAAAAATATGAATCTGTTCAGTTTTTAGAGCAGTTTTTAGAAGCGGACATTTTTGTCCCTGATGACACAAAGGGTAGTAAATGTGTTTCCCAGTGTTCTGGTGATGGATTAGAAACATTTAAGTTTGAATTCTAAAATTTGTGTTGAACTGCCCGATTGCCCTTTTTTCCCTCAACCTGTGACGTCGGCGGAACTGCGATCACTCACCTGCTCCTGCCCGGGACGTTAAAAAGAAGCAAAGACACGAAGAAAGACTCGGAGAGACACTGCAGCGCTACCACGCAGCTGTGGACCTTTCAAAAGCAAAAGCATTGAAGGCATTCAGTGCCACAATGGAGAGATGTGGATCTTGAGGAGCTGCGTGAATTCCTGGGGCTGCTGATCCTGGGCGGCATGTACCGGTCCAGACACGAGTCCATGAAGAGCCTCTGGGATGAAACAACAGGGAGGGTCATTTTTGCAGCCAAGATGTCCCAAAAAAGGTTTTCCTCCATCAACCTCGCTATGTGATTTGATGATCGACTGTCCTGGCCAGAGCGCCACAGGTGAGACAAGCTGGCTCCTGTGCGAGATCTGTGGACCCAATGGACCACCTGCATCCCAAAAATGTATAACCCAGCGAGGGATGTATGTGTTAATGAACAGCTGGTCCCTTTCAGGGGCCGCTGTTCGTTCAAACAATACATTCGCTCCAAACCCGCCAAGTACGGGTTAAAAATCTGGGTGCTGAGTGATGTGCAGACCTCCTATGCATGGAGATTGGAGTTGTACACAGAGGTCTGCCGCATCAGCACCCAGAGAACGGAACCAGGGGATGCGGGTGGTCCTTCAGCTAAGAATTTCCTTCGGGATTAATAAAGTTTTATCTTATCTTATCTTATCTTAACTGAAAAGGGCTACACAGTGACTGCGGGCAATTTTTTACATCTTTCCCCCTGGCTGCAGAGCTCCAAAAGGGCAAGATGGCTCTGGTCGGGACAGTGCGAAAAAATAAGCCAGAGCTCCCCCAGCAGCTGCTCACCGTGAAGCAGAGACGGGTGCTGTCCTCTTGCTTTGCATTCACCCAGGACTGGACAGCAGTGTCGTATGTACCGAAGAATGTGGTCCTCCGCAGTACAAAAAACGGGGAGCCAGTATTCCAGGAGTCTGGTAAGTTAAAGCCCCAGATCATCCTGGACTACAGCAAAGCCAAAGGAGCTGTGGACCACCTGGACCAGGTAAGCAACATATCAATTATTACCCAAGTTATTTACTTATGTACATGTTAAGTAAATACATTTGTATGTAGTATTATTGTGATTGTCTGATATAGCCATACTATTTATTCAATTGTATTCCATATTTTACATATTATTGGAAGATTTCAGACTCTTTTTCATAATAAGAAGGTTGTGTGTAAATGTATTCAAACCATCTGAGCATTTCTTTTTCAGATGTGTGGTACATACTCGTGCCGGCGCAAGACACCGAGAGGGCCAATGTGCATTTTATATCACATGCTGGACATGTCTTAATGGCTTCAATGCTTTTGTACTCTTTGTGGCTGTCGATCCTGCATGGAACAGCCAGAAAACCTGGTCCTTCAGGAAGAAGGAAGAAGGAAAAGAAGAAGAAGAAGAGGAAGAAAAAGAAGGGCCAGGGCCATCTAAAAGCTGCAAGCAGTGCACTTTGTGCTTCCAGCGCAGACGTGTGTGGAGCCACTGTGCCAAATGTGGGGCACACTGTGCCAAATGTGGGGCCCATGTCTGCAAAATGCGTCATGATGTCATCTGCAGTGATTCCCTTAAAATGTTAAAAAATATTTCAAAAGAAGAAAAAAAAATGTTCAATGTCTAATTACGTCTGAAGTTATTTTAAAAACAATTTGATGCAGTGAAATTAAAAAATATTTATATATGACATTGTTATTGTACTTGTGATTTTTTTTTTAAAGTTTATGGGAGGACAAGGTTCCCATTGGTGATCTGATAGTGAGAGAACTTGATGCTCTCCTTCATATCTGCATCCTTGACTCTTGGCAATGGCAGGTATATGGTTTCACACAAAATATGTGATACAAATTAGAGTCATTTTTAACAATGATAAAAAAACATAACACAACACATCCACACCATCTCACTGTATAATGCTAAGCTATTGTTTCCTTGACAGCTATTATGTAGAAGAAGTCGAGCAGTTCAGGATCGTTGACGAGGGAGAAACGTGCGATCTCATGGATGGAAAAATGTGCAGTGGATACAGATCATATTAGCCCCAGTGGCCTAATGGATAAGGCACTGGCCTCCTAAGCCAGGGACTGTGGGTTCGAGTCCCATCTGGGGTGTTTACAGCAGAGTGTTCTGTGTCCACTGGTCAGTGGACCAAACCAACCTGTGTGAAAATGCATTTCAATGTTTTCCCTAAACTCCATGTGTCAGCAGCTCACTTTTCATGAGCACTATGCTGCACAGTGAACTGATATACACTCTAAAAACAATAAGCAGGCTCTACTCAACGTCTTTGGTGAAACATTTTTACACTTCAAAATATTAAGTAAACATGAAACTAATTATTTAAATATACTATACAGTTAACAACCAGAAAGTGTGTCTGGGCCATGTGCAGGACTAGTTGACGGCCCATCGTTAGAGATTGAATGTGAGTGAAGTCTGCTAGGAAGGGATGAAGGGACAGAGCTGTAAACAGGTGAGAGCTGATGCAGCATCACTTATTACCTGAGTTTCCCCACAGGGAAGCTGCTGTTTACAAGCTGTTTAAAGAGAGAAGCAAGAAAACAACAGTCAACCAGTCCCCCTCCGGCAGTTTCATTGTCATTAGCCAGTCGTTAGACACACCTGGCCCAGTCAGCCAGATCATCACAGGTAACAAGTGCCCCTTGTGAGGGTTGAAGTCACAATCTTCAGATTATGAGACTGACTCGCTGCCTACTGCACTAACGAGGCTCAGAAAGAGGTGAAACATGGTCTTTTTTCTTTTTCTTTTTAAAATAAAGACATCTACAGTGCTCATGCTGGCTACTGCACCAACAAACATTCTTAATTTAAATCAAATGAATGTGTTCTATAAAAAGGCTCTAAAGGTAAAACATCACAGTAATTCTTCCTGTGACACCTTCACTACCAGTGATGGTAAGTGCTCTTGTTTCAAATGTGCACTGTACCATTGAAGCTCGTCTGTGAAGTGTAGTGCCTCTGTGTGTATGTCACAGTGATGTTAACAGAAGTCAGGTAGGTCTGTTAACACATATAAAAACAGCTTACTGAACAACAGTATAGATGTGAAGGTGAATATATGTCCCCTCACATGTTCCTCGGTTAAAAGGGTCATTGCATTGGCCAGGAATCGAACCCGGGCCTCCCGCGTGGCAGGCGAGAATTCTACCACTGAACCAACAATGCTGTGAAAAGCTGACATCTAGTGGTGCCATCGCAGGTTGCAGCCTCCTCATTCCAAAATCAATCCCTCCTCCACATAAAGTCAAAAGTTATAAATTCACCTCATTACATGAGCGGTTGTGTGTAATGACGCGGCTCACCAGCAGAGGGCGTGTGACGGAGCAACAAGCAGGAAACTACAGGGGAGAAGAGACACAAGCATCCACAGATCAGAACAGACACTCAGCTCTTCTCTCTAAGACCATGATGATACGTCACATATCATCACTGCACATGTTTTTGGCTGCACGTCTGGAAATGAGAGGAGACAGAACATTATCATACATGTTGCATAAGTAAAGTCACATGACTTGCACGACTGTAAACAAAGGAAACCACAGAAAAAGTCAAAGGATTCAATCTAGGCCACCTGCATTGCTGCATTAATTTCAGATTGCAGCCTTTCTCCCAGTTTTTGTCTGATGTCAACAGGCATCAAGTAGAAGCAGACATATGAGCTATGTTAAAGATGATAATATATGATGATAGATATATTAATGCTGAATCAATCTTGAACCCCTTTTTCTTTCAGATGACAAAGCCAAAGCAGATGCTGACGTGTCCTGTATGTGGTGGGATCTTCTGGTACGTGTCCAGGCACCTGATGAAGGCCCACCACATACAAAACCCACAGGAGCGCACCTTGCTCAATGGCCTGGCCACAGGCCACATAGCAATAGGCTGTGTGCAGTGTCCCGTGGCGGGCTGCACACCGCTGGTGAAAGATGTGAAAACACACCTTTCCAGGCAGCACACGGACAAGATTTCGCTGCATGAAGCCCTGATATACAGGCTGGTGAGGGCAAAGGTGTTGGAGAAGGTACTGAGATGCTTGATTCTATTTTTAGTTGTTTTTTTTCATGCCTATTCTGCCATGTATAATACCCCCCCACTTCCCCCGGGATAAATAAAGTTGATTAATTTAATTTGATTTGATTTGAAGCTCTCGGCACCGTGGCCGCCCATAGTATCAGAGCTGGACTTGCAGGCCAGGGAGGATGAGGCAGGGACGGCCTGCACCAACTGCCGGGAGCTGGCGGCCAAAATCATCTCATCTAATGAGGGTGTGGCGGTGCCGGCAGAGGTCGAGGTGGTGGTGCCTGAGATTCATGATGGGGAATTCAAGGAGAAGGAGCAGGCCAGGATGGGCATGTCGCCAGTGACCGTGGCACTCTACATCGGCCAGGCCACTGGCTTTGTGGAGTACTTGCGAGACACCCCTCCGCAGCACAGCCGGCTCAAGGCACAGGATGTGGTCGTCCTGTTCAGGTACCTCAAAAAAATGTACAGGGACCTGAACAGGACGATCCTGGGGCACCAGATTGCCGTGAAGGCTCGGAAACAACAGCAGCTGGTGAGCCGGGAGGCGCTCGGGACCTGCATCCACCTGGCCAGAGACAGGATTCCCTCACTGCTGGGTAATGCTAGACTCCACACACACAATCCCAGCTTCACATACTACACATACTTCATCAGTCTAATGGTATGAACTGAAAGTTAACCTTACTAATGCATCTCTCTCTCTCTTCTTTTCACAGACAACGTGGAGAAGGCCGCACCCAAAGATCCGGTGACAAGATACCAGTTCTTTGGGTACATGGTTCCTGACCTGCATCTAAGGGCACAGGACCGGGGTCCTCACCCGTATGCGGGTCAGGGAGGTGGAAAGGGCAGTGGGGGATGATAGTACGGGCTACCTCGTCAGTGTAAGTTCAAGATGCCCGCAAAAGAATTTACCATGAGTTTAAAGCCTCAGAAAGAACTAATGGTCTGTCTTTGTGTGTCTGCTCTTCTTGCAGGTCCTGGACCACAAAACATGCCGTAAATTCGGCCAGGCCCAGGTTTTTCTGGAGCCTGACGAAATTCAGTGGTTCAGGCGCTGGCTGAGGCTCCGTGGCCGGGCGGTTGCCACAAACTCGTTGTTTTTGAACTCCCTCGGGAGGGGGGAAGCAAAAAACATGACAAAATATTGTCCCTCCAGGCCGAAATGGGCCTGGAGGGACGGCCCACCCTTCTGGATATCCGCAGTGCTGTGGCTACCTACGTAAGTTTCAGATACTCTCCCAGTTTCCCTGAATGCCCTATGATCCATATAGATGTCGCCTTTTGCTTGTCTTTTTTCCACAGAACTTTGAGGACAACAATCCGACCATGAAGGAGGCAGTGTCCTCCTTCATGTGTCATAACATTGATACACAGGAGCGTTTTTACGCCTTACACAAAAACCTCGGCCGGGCAAAGTCCCTCAGGGAGGTATTTGTGCGAACTAAAAGACAGAGATGACTCCCCATCCACCTCTGGACTGAAGAGGGCCAGGGAATCATCTCTTGAGGCAGAAGAGCGCCCAGCCAAGGTAACTCACTTGTGTGCAGTTGGTGGAACATGCTGCAAGCCAATAAATGTTAGCATGTCAGTTAGCATGCCAATTTGACGGACCACCATTGTAGAAGTGACCCTAATCTGATGATGAACTGGCTTACCCTCAGGACAGCTAGGGACAGTAACCCGCCATCTGATCAGGGACACTTGCCTGTAATGTACAGATTAATCCACAGGGAGGTGCTGTACTGGTGCCCAAGGTTCCCTCAGTGTGCAGGGGTGATGGATGGGAGTCATATTCCCATTATTGCTCCTGAGGATAACCATGCTGACTATTTTTTATTTATTCAACATCTGTCCAGTCAGCAGTCTTCCCCATGATTGTGTCTGCTTTGCAGGTGTTTTGAGTTCATCATCTGATCACAGTGTGACATCATTAGTTTATAATATTGACCTTTTCCACAATATTCTCATTTTTGGAGATGCACCTGTACATGGTGGCTGATTATGACAAACTAATGAAGTGCTGTGAAAATAAGTTAAATATAAAAACATGAGACAGTGGGGACCTTGGGTGTCTCCTTCAGCCACAGACCTTTGTCCAGACAGGGGTCAGACTGTATAACATCAGTCCATCTGTACTCTAACCTCTGTACTTTATCACCATGTTTACACCCAGTGACACTGATGGGGAAACAGTACAGTGTTTTTTCTCTTAGTGCAATAACATCCTCACCTACAGTGTAATACTCAGAGTTTTTCATGATATCATAACAGGACATAATACATCTCTGTGCATTTCTCATCTGTATATCTGCATATCTTATGACATGACATGACATCCACTGGTAGGTCATCGGTTCTTTGAACTCAAACGTTTGAACTAGTGCCGTCACATGATTACAATTTTAATCACATTAATCACTGTTGCTGTATATTTATTGTGATTAACCTATACTCATTGGATGAACTCAATTAAATTGAGTTTTTCCATCCAATAAATACTGGTAGCCCTGACTCAAAACAAGTACGTTAATGCAATATAATGTATTTGAATTGGACCAACATGATTTTTTCAGTGCTGCTTAGGCTAACACAGAGCGTTAGCTCTGGGCTAACGTTAGCCTGTGTTAGCCTGCTACACTACAAAAGTAAAGCAAAGCACTTTTGGATTGCGTTAGCTGGCGGCGAGCTGTGCTCTCAGTGTGTTAAGGATGAATTCAACGTGCCTGTGTAGAAAACTCCAAGTACTAACCGTGTTCACCACTTACCTCTGACAGCTATATGACGGGACCATAGACGTTAGCTACAACGAATGCTAACTAATCTTAGCTGCTTGTAGCCTGTCTACCCCAACATGAACAATGACTGACATTTCTTCTTAAACCCAAGGTCCATTTATCTTAAGGCATGCACATTGTTTCACATAAAGATAATAAACTTATTGAATAGAAGACAGAAAACTTACCAACAGTAGTTTCGTAGTAGTAGCAGAGGCAGATGACGGGTAGGACAGAGGCTGATCTCCTGATCTCCTTATTCAGTAGTGAGTTGACATTCCTTATTATTGCCGAGGGGATCGCTGGCTTAAAATGTCTACGTGCAGCCTCTACTTTCACTCCTGCCTTACAGCCCCTGTTCTTCTTCCTCAGCTCTCCCTGGACCTTGTGCTGCATTCTGACTTTAGTCCTCAGTGCAAAGACTTCTTCTCTTGAATAAACAATATCAGTTGTAGATTGCTTCTAGGAGTTTGAGCAGACTGCTGTTTACAGGGTCTAAGTTGGAATATGAACTTGTTTGGGTTAAAGATAATTGCTATAAATGTAAACATAAGACAGACCTTCAATCTACTGAAGCTGAAAGAAGAGGGCTCGTCCAGGATTTGAACCCGGGACCTCTCGCACCCGAAGCGAGAATCATACCCCTAGACCAACGAGCCACATGTGACCTCTTGCTTTTCATGTTTCAGTCAGTGCAAGAACAACACAAAGCACATGTTCTTCTTAGTTTGACATTGGTAAAGATATGTACAAAGATTTCTGGTTAGGAATATATAGTGTTGAACAGGGACTTGAATCCTGGGCCCTCAGATTAAAAGTCTGAGTTCCTTCAAGATCCACCCACAGAGATCCTGAAAACATATAACTCAGATTCCCAACCAGAATAGTAGCAGAACTGAAGACACCACTTGGAGGAGTGTCTTCAAAAACCAATCCTTGAGTCCAATGTACCAACCAGCACACAGTAAGTGAAACAGGCATGTCCATGCTTCAACAATGAAAACACAGATTGGCCGTACGGGGATTGAGCTAACCGGCCCTATTGACTAACTTGACTGTTATTCTGGAATTCTGCCTATCATTCCGGAATACTGATGTCTATACTGGAATGCTACTGTTTATTCTGGATTTCTGCATTTCATTCTAAAATTTTGACTTTCATTATGGACTGCTTTTCATTCTGGAATGGTATCTTTCATTCCACAAATCTGCTTTTCATTCTGTTATGCTGACTTTTGTCCTGGAATGTTGCCTTCCATTTTGGAACACACGCTTCCATGACATCACAGGCCACTGTCAGGTTAGGGGTTTAATTCCAGAATTTTGTCTACCATTCCGGAATCCTGCCTATCATTCTGGAGTGGGTGGATGGATGTCTATTCCAGGATGCTCTCATTCTAGATTTCTGCCTTTCATTTGGGAATGCTTTCTTCCATTCTGGGATGCTTTTCATTCCAGTATGATGTCATGCTGACTTCTGTTCCACTATACAGAGTGTTATTCGGGAATTCTGCCTATCATTCTGGAATACTGATGTCTATTCTGGAATGAGGCCACTTATTCTGGATTACTGCCTTTCATTCCGGAAATTTGAATTTCATTCTGGAATGCTTTTCATTCCGAAATGCTGCCTTTGATTCTGCAAGTCTGCTTTTCGTCCAAGGCGCTGTGTTAAGGTTGCAGTCTCCGCTGGAGGACAATCCTGAGACAGAAACTGGTACACCCAAAGGATAAAACTCCCAGGGAGAAACACAGCAATATCATATATGCAGTCCAGTGCAGTGAGGAATGCTCTGATCTGTACATTGGAGAAACTAAACAACCACTCCACAGGAGAATGGCTCAGCACAGGAGAGCCACCTCCTCAGGACAAAACTCAGCTGTTCACCTCCACCTCAAAGACAAAGGACACTCCTTTGAGGACAACAATGTTCACATTTTAGACAGAGAGGAAGTCAAGGAAGCCATCTATGTTAAGCTGGAAAAACCTTCTCGAGGTGGTGGCCTCATCTTTTTACCACATACAAAGCAGTTATTTCATCCATTCCCAGGAAGTTTCACTCCAAGTCACATGCTAACAGCAAGAACAATGGGCTGTCTACCAGCAGTCTGTCGTGACCTTCCCTGGTCACCCCGGATTGTCAGATTCCGTCTCCTGTATTCAGAACATTGAGTGAAAGAAAATACCCTGGGTTTTGTAGTTTCGCCTTTTGCAAAAGGGATAACACAGTGAACACAGGCCTTTCAGTCTGCTTCACTCCCGTCCATACGTGTTCTGCCCCTCCCTGTACACAGGCTAGTTTTATTGAAAGTTGAGGTACATTTGCATAACAGATAAACAGTTCTTCAAGACCATCGTAGGTATTTCCATATTGGGACATGTTGCCCTTTTATCTCCACCTACTAATTATCATAATTGGTCTAACATATTTATGACTGTGAAAACACTCTGTCCCTTCTATGTTGGTTGATTTATCTTAGGTCCGTGGCTCCTAGTGCTTCGGCCTTCACCTCATCAAAGAGTTCCTCCCTAACACTCTGTAAGAGTTATAGATGTGTTTTTCTCTAAGTGTAAGCTTATATAATCAAATACATACATGGTCTGTATCATGTCATTGCGTAAATAACCTTGTATACTTCACAAGTCTCCTAGTCGTTAGCCAGTCATTAGACACACCTGGCACAGGCAGCCAGATCATCACAGGTAACTATGGAAACATTTAGTGCTATTGTTTGTGAGTTTTATCCAGACCACCCACTGAGGTCTGCAACCACATATAAACCATGTTTCCCCACCAACAGATCAACAACTGATGAAGCTGCTTGGATGAGCAGTGAAACCTCTTCAGGAAAACTCTACAAGTCCAGACGCCTTGCTTCAATCTTCTCTACAAACATGCCAAAGCAAACAGTTTTTACCAACAATGTTACACACTGAGTTTTGAAGGTCTTAACCACTAGTCTTAAGTTGGAATGTTTACGACGTGTGAAAAATTGTAATTCACGCGTGTTATTACCCACAGACTCCCATGTTAAAATGTCCAACTTCACAGCAGAAATGAACATGTTTACAGCCTGGTACAAAAAAACATTCTGGTCTCAAATGATAGGTTCTCTTCTAGTGTCAATAGGGGGGGTGAATTTTGTTTTACAACTCACTCGTTTTAATTCAAAGTCAGCTTTATTGTCAAATCTGCTATATGTGCTGGACATACAGAGAATCGAAATTGCGTTACTCTTCACTCCATATATAACATATAATTAAAAACTTGTGTAAGTGTAAAAAAATGTACCTACAATGAGGCACACACAAAATTCAAGGCACAAAATGAAGGCACAATGCACTCAGTGATGCTGTAACCTCTGTTATGCTGACTTTTTAAAAAAAAATACTTTAATAATCCCAGAAGGGAAATTGCTTAAGGCTGCTGCCAAGCAGTGTCATACAATGACCAGCACTGGAGGCAATGTGGGTCAAGGACACACAACCCTGCTCTACCACTGAGCCACTGCTGATGTTGCCTTCCCTTCTGGACTGCTGACTTGCCAGAATACTGACTGTTACTCCTGAATTCTACGTATAATTCCGGAATTCTGTTGACTATTCTGGAATGCTGCTGCTTATTCCGGATTTCTGCCTTTCATTCTAGGACAAACAAATGGACTGCTCTGTGGCTCTGTGGCACAATGGATAGCGCATTGGACTTCTAGTTAAACACAGGAGAAGTGATTCAAAGGTTGTGGGTTTGAGTCCCACCAGAGTCAAAGTGCCTTTTAACTTCCTGTGGCGCCGTCCTTCAGGGTGGATACAGCTCCTGTCCTGAGAGCTAGAAAAAAAGGACTGCACTCAGACATCCCGGAAAACAGCGTCACTGCCCCCAGCTTTGTGACTGTACAGGTGGACAGAGATCTGACTGGTGTGAGCTTTTGCTTGGCACAGAGGCAGCTAATAAACTGAAAGTTGTACCTTTTTCAAATGACATGGTGAGGAGGAGAACAGAAGATCTCTCAGCTGACATTCAGGCACAGCTGCTGGATAGACTGTGATCATGTAAGAAATTTTCCTTTCAGTTGGATGAATCGACAGAGCAGAGCATCTCCAGTGCTGCTCAGTTGATAGTTTTGGTGTGCTATCCCTGGAAAGGAGATATTTTGGAAGACTTTCTGTTCTGCAAGTTATTGCGCAGATAAAGTCTGTCAATCCAGAGATTAAAGCTGCTCACTGTATGCTGCTGAACATGAGGCACTGCTGGATCACTCTGAGGTGCGATGGCTGTCACAATGGCTGCAGCACAGAGCTCAATCAGAGGGAAAGAAGAAGGAGCAACATCACTGGAGAGCAGACTGGAGAAGAAGGCAGCGTGCTCAGAGCAGTCAGAAACAGGTGCTGCAGGGTTTCAGCCTTTCTCTGACACAACCTGATTCAGATCATGTGCTTCATCTGGTGCAGAATGATACAGCTGTAAATCCGAATGAACTCAAAATTCATTAGTAATCCTGTACTCCTGTTAACCTCTCATTGTGATCAACAATTACATAATACAATTAGCAGAAAAAGTGTCAATATTATTACAAAGGGGCAGCTAATTATCTACAGGTTTAGATTTTGTTAGCCACAACACCCACTGTTTTAACGGAGACAAAATGGCTGACAGTAAGTAAATAGTAAAAGTACATTATTTTGTTACATTTGTACTTAAGTACAAGTAAAAGTACTGGCTTAAAAATAAAGTACAAGTACCCAGAAAAACTACTTAATTACAGTAACTTGAGTATTTGTAATCAGTTACTGCCACCCTTGGATATTTGCAGTCCACCCCTGGATATATGCAGTCCAGTGCAGTGAGGCATGCTCTGTTCTGTACAATGGAGAAACCAAACAACTACTCCAAAAACTGGCCTTCAATGTTTGTCAAGATGCTTATGTTTAAGTGTGTGCTTATGTTTAATCCATTGTGGTCCTGACACAGGATCATCACTTGATGGTGTCATAAACATTCCAACTTAAGACAGTAATACTGGTGTCCTATCTACACAGATCAGTCTATGGAGAAGTCCACAGTCTGTGCATTGGTCCAGCTGTAGTCATTAATGGAAAACCCACATTCAGTAGGTCAGGAAATGAGAATATGTGAAAAGGTTCAATATTGAAGACACCTGGAGCCACTCTAACCAAATAATGAACTCAAAACACCTGCAAAGGCCTTTAAATGGTCTCAGTCTAGTTCTGTAGGCTGCACAACCACAGGAAGACTGCTGACTTGACAGTTGCCCAAAAGACGACCATTGACACCTTGCACAAGGAGGGCAAGACACAAAGAGGCTGGCTGTTCACAGAGCTCTGTCCAAGCACATTAACAGAGAGGGAAGGGGAGTACAAGCAAGAGGGAGTACAAAGTGTTCTGCCCAAACAGGGACTTGAACCCTGGACCCTCAGATTAAAAGTCTGATGCTTGCAATACTTCACTAGTACACTTGTAGAGTAGTGAATCCTGATTGACTTGCGATTAACCCTTTATACAAGGGGGATTAGCTCAAATGGTAGAGCGCTCGCTTAGCATGCGAGAGGTAGCGGGATCGATGCCCGCATCCTCCAGCCTGCATTTTAGGGAGGGTGTAGCTGGATGGATGAGGATGGATGGATAATGTAGTGGACTCCCACCCAGCAGATCAAGTCCCAGAGGTTACAGCATCATTTATTAGCTGAGTTTCCCTCAGGGAAGCTGCTGTTTACAAGCTGTTTACAGAGAGAAGCAAGAAAACAACAGTCAGCATCATCTTCCATAAAAACACATGACAATAACATGTGAGACAGAGAGTTTATGATCAGTGCTCCCCCTGCTGGTTAGGACATATGATGACATTTTAAATGTACCAGTCAAAAGTCACTCAGTGGTTTGTCTTTGTTTTTATGACTTTCTACATTGTAGATTCATCCTGAAGACATCAGAGCTATGAAGGAACACATGTGGAATGACGTAGTGAACAAACAGTGTTAAACCAAGCAGAATATGTTTGATGTTTGACATTCTTCCAAGCAGCCAGCTTTTGCTTTGATGACAGCTTCACGCACTCTTTGCATTCTCTCAATCTGAACTGAACCACCAATGCTGTGCAATGCTGACATCTAGTGGTGGAATCGCAGGCTGCAGCCTCCTCATTCCAAAATCAATCCCTCCTCCACATAAAGTCAGAAGTTCTAAATGTGAGTCATTAAATGAGAGGTTCCAGCAGAAACGTCCAAACATCTGAAGAGAAGCTGAGAAGCCTGAGATACAGGGGCTGCAAGCTGAGCTTCAACTGTTCCTGTTTAGACAATAAGAACAGATCATCACTGTCTTTTAAAATGTTCTGATCAAATCACATTAGTTTGTATATTTATATTACACACAGAGCTGTTGTTTCAGTCACATTCATTTGTTATGTGTACAGTGGGTGCAGGAAGTATTCAGACCCCCTTAAATGTTTCACTTTGTTATATTGCAGCCATTTGCTAAAATCATTGAAGTTCATTTTTCCTCATTAATGTCCACACAGCTCCCCATACTGACAGAAACACACAGAGTTGTTGACATGTTTGCAGATGTATTAAAAAGACAAAGTGAAATATGACATGGTCCTAAGTATCAGAGCCTTTGCTGTGACTCTCATATATTGAACTCAGGTGCGTCCATTTCTTCTGATCATCCTTCAGATGGTTCTACACCTTCATCTGAGTCCAGCTGTCTTTGATGATACTGATTGGACTTGATGAGGACAGACACAACCTGTCTGTATAAGACCTTACAGCTCACAGTGCAGGTCACATACTGGGTGATGACGTCCTCCTGCAGGTGTTACTGTGGAACAACTGCTCTGGATTGGGATGAGTCTGAATAGAACTTTGTTAGCTTTGTAAAGCTGTGTGGTAGTTAGAGAGGAACTGAAAAGTGTCAACAACAAGGAGTTGGTCTACAATGGAACAAAGTTAAACATCAGGGCTCGTCCGGGATTTGAACCCGGGACCTCTCGCACCCTAAGCGAGAATCATACCCCTAGACCAACGAGCCATGTGTGACCTCCTTTATAGGGCTGTCTTGATCACTGCCTCTCATTTCCACCTGTTGTCTGCTCCATTTGCACAACAGCAGCTGAAACTGATCCACAGTCAGTGTTGATCCTAACTGGACAGGCTGGTTTCACACAAGTGTGGCCACATCAATTTTACTACTGGATGTAGTGAAGTTTGTAGTTATCCAGAGAAGGACTGTGTACTTTATGATTTGTATCTTAAGAGGAGATTTGCATATTAGGGATGAAATAAATATTTTATTTTTTTTTTTTTTTTTTTTTTTTAGATACTGTATTAATCCCAGAGGGAAATTCGTTGCTGCACTTGGCAGTGTCATACAATGACTAGCAAGGCGCGCCACAGGCTAGGGTGAAGTGTCTTGCCCAAGAACACACAACACAACTAGGGAGGAGTTGGGATTGAACCACCAACCTTCCGGTTATTGGACAACCCTGCTATGCTATGCTATGCTAACCCTGCTATCCCACTGCGCCACTGTTGCCCCCAAATACAGCATGAAATATAAATAAATAAATAAATAAATTGCAAATGTCCCTTTTGGGGCTCCATAAATGTTAATCCTAAAAAGGAACATCCAGTGTGGACATACACAGTGAACATAAACTGCTATAATAACAACTTTAAAAACAATCAGACTAATTCCACTGTGATCCTTAGTAGCATTATCCGTAATAAGATTGTCAGTGAAGAAAACAAATATAAACACACACACTCTTCTCCCAGCTCTTATAAAGACATCGTCATGGCAGCAGAGTCCTACCGGAGCTCCAGAGAGACACAAACAGCAGCAGCGCTCTGTGACCCATGTCCACTCTGTGTGTCCTCCAAACAGTCTTCCTCAGGTCTTTATCAGGACAGCAGTCAGGTCCAGCCCTCTGGGGGGTTCTGCTCTCAAAGGTGATCTGGAAGCTGACAGCAGAGAGAGGAAAGCTTTAAATGTACTGCTACAAGCTGATTGGCTGCATGAGCAGCGAGGCAGCGCCTGATTGGTGGAGGAGCTGACTAGAGAGAGTGTCAGTGCATCAGTCATGTGACTTATCAGCTCTGCTCTTTCTGCCTTTTCCTCTGAATCTTTTCATCTCATCAGTGTTCCGCCCTCATACGTCCTGCATCAACATGAAGCTGCTGTTTATTCATGCATTTCTAACACACAGCTGACAGGTCCGTCACTCACCTGCAGTAAGGTATTGGATCTGGACTGGAAGCTGAGTGAGGAGAGAAGCATTCTGAAGGCTTCCAGTGACTGACGTGTGGATGTTGAATCTGTCTGAGTCCAGTGTTCAGCTCAGTCCAGCTGCTGCACACAGTGAGGAGCTGTGACTGCATCCAGCTCAGTCCTGCTATGAACTGTGGGTCTGAACTTTGGGGTCGACCCTGCAGGATCCTGCAAAGGCCCAACAGCCTGTTGCACTGATGCACAGGAAGCCTTTCCACAGTTGAAGCAGGCAGTGTGTGTGTCTGAAGCAGTGTATTGTGTGTGTGTGTCTGTGTGTTAGTGTGTGTCAGTGTCTATATTGTGGCCCTGTGTTGGCCTCTCAGGGAGTGTTGTGTTGTTGCTGCTGTCTCTCCCCTGTGTGTGCAGGAGGTTGCTGGGTGGAGCTGATCCTGAGCTTATGCAGCTCTCCTGTGCTGACGAGCTGGAGACGGTTTAAGAGTTCCCAGTCTGTTTGCTTCACTCTCTCTCTCCCCATCTGGCCTACTAGGAGGGCTGCTCTCTCTCCAGCCTGCTGCAGGCATGGCGGTGTATTTTGTTTGCACATTTCCTTGTTTGTCAATTGTTGGTATACAACTACTGTTCTTTCTTCAATAAAATGGTCAAACGGTTAAAGTTGTGTTTGTCCTCCCCAATGTGTCACACTTTCTGAGCCGGTGTGACAATAAATGTGTGTGCATGTCTGTAAAGCTGGATCCATACTCCGTGAGACAAAGACATTTTCCCCCCCTGCAGACGTTACGCCCACAAAATGACGTCATTTTTTGTCTCTGACCGCCCGCTGATCCGCACTCCTGTGCACAGGGTCCGGGCCGAACTTTGTCTTTCAAGGCTGTGCAGCAACCATGCTGTGATTGGTCGGAATTTATTGTGGGCGTGATGAAAGTGGAGAAGCGCAAGAGCCTCTCCAGGTATATAGGTAGGTGTATAAACAGCGCTGATTCAACAGATTTAGATAAGACCATACCGGTTTTGCATGATGAGCAATAAAAGAAAGAAAGAAAGGCAAGTCAGGGTGATTTGTCACCAATAACTCCAGACAGCCATTCACACATACCAGATGGTGACTGTTATTACCATTCTATATACTCCTACATACCCGGGCATAATAGGCTCGTTAACAATGTCTGTATATCTTTGCTATTGTTACTTTTAATGTCGCATCTTCACAGCTCGTCACCGGACAGTTTGAAGTATCGCAGGCACATTGGAACACAGTAGATGTGCAAATGTGGTCATAAAGGCACAAACACTGAATCTTTGCTATTGTTACTTTTAATGTCGCATTTTCACAACTCATCGCCGGACATCTCACGCTGTTGCAGGCCCCCTCTCTGTATAATGCCCTCTTGCCATGGCACACGTCCTTGTGGTGTGTTAAAAAACTCAGTAAAGTCTTTCCTTATAGTTTAGTGGGCGGGCCGTATGAGGAGTTCTGCACACACGCGTCTCGCGGAGTATGGTACCTCAGTGCGGAAAAGACCTTTTTTTTGTATCTCTTACCACCCGTGGAGCGCGTTCTCCGCTCTTTGTCTCGCGGAGTATGGATCCAGCTTAAGAGTGTGTATGATTGTGTGTGTTGGTGTGTGTGTTGCGTCTATATGTGTGCACATGTCTATGTGTGTGTGTGTGTGTGTGTGTGGTCAGCCTTCATCCTTCCTGTCAGCAGAGCAAAGCTGTATCAGTGTCTCATCCAGGTCTCAGCTCCTCAGGCTTTCTTCAGAAGAGCTGTCACTGTTGGAGTATCTGTTGCACAAGTGCTGCACATATCTGATCTAAGTTCTTTCTGAATCCTCACATCTAAAGTTACAGAGAACTTTTACAAACTCCCTTCTTGTTGGCTGCTACAAGCCGACAGCCTCCACACATCAGAGGCCTGCACACCATGAGCTTCCTGCACTTCCTGCTGTTGATGACAGCTCTCTCTCAGATTGGGAGATTAGACTGATGTGACTGTGACATCATGACGTCACTATTCAGAGCCTGCTGTTTAACATGGTGCTTACAGAGAGACAGAAACAGCAGCAGCACTCTGTGAGCCAGGTCCACTCTACTTGGAGGAAGTAAAACAGCCTCATTTCATCAAGATGGAGACACTGAAAGAACACAACCAGCAGCTGTGACACATCAGCTTTTCCTCTTAATCTACTCAGTTCATGGATGTTCTGACACACGTCCTGCCTCGTGCTTCAACAGGAAGACTCATCAAGTTGATAGCAGCTTCAAAATAAGTGTGTATAAGTATTAAAACACTAAACTGTGACTTCAGTGAGTCTCCTTTATTTGAACTGATTCATAAAATGATCATAAACACATGACAAATGAAATCTATTCAAACTCTGAAGTTCACCTCATCATATCCCAGTGGCAGACAGAACAGGCCCCCTGAGTGACAGCAAAGCAGTGAGCCCCCTGCTGGTGATCAGCTGCATGTACCAGAAGCAGACAGAGATTTCTGATATGATGTTAAAGGTGTCACAGAGGAGGATCCGACTGTCTGACCTCTGATTCTTCTGTCAGCATCAGACACATCACAGTTTGATCAGTTTTCAGATCACACACAGCAGCATCAGTAACACTGAGCAGACATTACACACTCCATCAAACACACACACACACTGCTCACTTATAACAGGGATAATAAGTAAAGTTCTTTACAATAAATTCACATTCACATGTTATTATCACTTCACACATGGCACAGTATATATGGCAGAGAGTTAAAGGTGGAATATGTAGTCAGAGTTAATACCAAATATTGACACTAGGTGGCAGCACTTCAGCCTCCATCCACTGCTGCACTACCAGCACCACTCTCAGTGCTTTTTGTTTCCGTTGACTGTACAACATGATTCAATCCATGTTATTTATATGACAAACTATGTGTAGTGTTTCTATGTGTGTAGCTGACATGTTGCTCAGCTTCCATTGGACACATATACTAGATGGAAGCTGCAGCAGGATTGGCTGATGACTGATCACAGGTGTGAACAATCAGCCGGTGACGAGTGGAGCAGGAGCAGCTGCCCATGCTGCAGAGACACAAACAGCAGCAGCACTCTGTGACCCATGTCCACTCTGTGTGTCCTCCAGACAGTCTGGAAATGAGAGGAGACAGAACATTATCATACATGTTGCATAAGTAAAGTCACATGACATGCACACTGTAAATAAAGGAAACCACATATTTTTAAGACACTTAGAACACAGAGCCCAAGAAATAATATAATCTAAAGCTCACAAGACACAAGACGAACAGAACAGAACAGAACAAATACTTTATTTATCCCGAACTGGGAAATGTTTTCTATTGCAGCAGCAATGTACAGGGTCAGTATCATCCTATCTGGTGGTAAAAGTATTTCTCCCCGTCGGGGAATCGAACCCCGGTCTTCCGCGTGACAGGCGGAGATACTATCCACTATACTAACGAGGAATGCTGACAACCACCATCTGTCATAGCAGCAGCCACCTGGTGCGGTCATGTGTCAGCTGGGGTGTGACAGAGTGGCTACGTCAGTAACTGTGGGCAGACTGCAGGTGTGTGTGCACCCCATTGACAGTAAAAACTATGGACAGAGCTTCTGTGACGTCACGTTTGTTTCTGAAGAGCCGTTCTGAGGCTCGGTGGGAGGTTCCAGGACGTTGATGACCGCCGCCATGTTGGTAGCGTCACGTCCACCAAAACTCCAAATATGGACAAAGAGGGGGAGCACGAGCGGGGTTTAGGGGGGCGGGCGATCGTGGAAGCAGGAAACTCACACTGTGATACGCCTGTCACTCAACGCCCATAATTATGCGTAATTTTAACGAGTGAGTTGTAAAAAAATTCACCCCCCCTACAATTGACACTAGAAGAGAACCTATCATCTGAGACCAGAATGGTTTTTTGTACTAGGCTGTAAACATGTTCTTTTCTGCTGTGAAGTCGGACATTTAAACATGGGAGTCTATGGGAAATGACTCGCTTTTGGAGCCAGCCCCCAGTGGTTGCGGCGTGAATTACAAGTTTTGACACTTCTGCATGGGCACACACACACACACACAGACACACACAGGTCCCAGCTGAGACAGCTGGACCTTCCTGTCCTCCTGTCCATCGCTGTCCAAGGTGCTGAACCGACACCACCAGACCACAGGGTCCTCCACTGCTTCTCAGTTCTCCGCTTCATTCAGTCAAACGTCCGCTGCTGATCCTTGTACCGCAGACGTAGAGGCACTCTTTTCCTGTTTTAATTCTAAATGCCTGTCCATCTTAGACTCTGTGGCTCCGGTGAAAACTAGGCATCCAAAACCTAGTCTGTGAGCCGTGGCTGAATGACGTCACATGCGCAGCCAGGCGTGAAAGTAGAAGAGCAGAGAGAAAGTGGAAAAAGGACATGTTACAGGTGTCTTTTCAAATTTTAAAGGACAGCTGGCGCAACTATCAGAAAACTGTACAAAAAGAAAGAACTAAATATTTCTCCATTATTGCTTTCATCTGTGACACTCCCCGTGTTCTGTTTAAAACCATCAACAATGTTATCAATGCTCCCAAAACAGCCTGCTTGGAAGCTTCAGATGATGAGACATTTTTGCACTTTTTTTATTAGCAAGGTTGCAAGCACCAGAGCCCTCATACTTTATCTAACCCATCAAACCCGATCACTCCCCCTGCTGTATTAGACCAATTTGAGCCTGTTGGTCGGCATCTGCTAAAGAAAACTGTTGGTCATATGAAGCCCTCTGGTTCCCCTAAGGATCTTCTTCCACCCCGTCTCTTTAAAAAGGTTTTTCCAACAGTATCCCTCCAGATGTGCTCAATATTATAAACAGCAGTCTGAGAAATGGTACGGTCCCTGATGGTTTTAAGCATGCTGTGGTGCAGCCTTTAATCAAGAAGCCTGGTCTTGACATTGCAGCTTGTACAGAATGCTGCTGCACGGCTTTTAACTGGGACTAAGAAACAAGAGCACATTACTCTGATTTTAAGTCATTGCACTGGCTCCTGATTCGTTTTCGTATTGATTTTAAAATTCTCTTATTTGTTTTTAAATCCCTTCATGGTCTTGCCTCTCAGTACATGTCTGACATGCTCCAGCTCTACTGCCCTGCTCGCTGTCTCAGGTCAGCTGACCAGTTTCTCTTGTTCACAAATTCACAAATTTACATGCCCTTAAAACGAAAGGATCCTCATTCTGTTCAACAACTCTTAGACTGTGTTGAGGAAATTAAATCCTGACTGTCAGCAAATCTGCTACATTTTAAATGACACTAAGACAGAGGTCACACTGTTTGGGCCTAGTGATGCCTCTGCTGCTGTTGTAGATTTGGGTGTCCTGAAAAGTCCACAGTGACAAATCTTGGTGTAAAATTGGAGTCCAATCTGAAACTTGATGCTCAGATCAGTGCAGCTGTCAAAGCGAGCTTTTTTCAACTGAGACAACTGGCCCTAGCCAAACCGTTCCTTTCTCGGCATCACTTTGAGATTTTAATTCATGCTTTTATTACGAATCGGTTAGATTATTGCAATGCACTTTATTTTGGGCTCAGCCAGGCTTCACTTGGATGACTGCAGCTTGTACAGAATGCTGCTGCACGGCTTTTAACTGGGACTAAGAAACGAGAGCACATTACTCTGATTTTAAGTCATTGCACTGGCTCCTGATTCGTTTTCGTATTGATTTTAAAATTCTCTTATTTGTTTTTAAATCCCTTCATGGTCTCGCCCCTCAGTACATGTCTGACATGCTCCAGCTCTACTGCCCTGCTCGCTGTCTCAGGTCAGCTGACCAGTTTCTCTTGGTCGTCCCAAAAACGCAGTGAAAACTCAGGGGGGACCGTTCCTTCTCTGTCGCGGGTCCTAAACTGTGGAACGAACTGCCTCTGCACCTTAGACAGATGGATTCTTTTATGGTTTTAAGTCATCACTTAAAACACATCTTTTTACTCTGGCTTTTAACTCTGAGTTGTTGACTTTTATTTGTTTTATTGTTCTTACTCCTGACTGGTGTTTTTATTGTATTGTTTTATATTCCTGTGCTTTATCAAATTTATATTTATTTTATTTCATTTTATTTTATTTTATTAGTCATTTATTCTACACTTGATAGGCTGTGCACAGCACTTTGGCTGACCTTGTTGTTTTTAAAAGTGCTCTATGAATAAAGATGGATTGGATTGAAGACTGAATAAGCTGTAGCATTCCAGAATAGACTGTATTTCAGAATAATAGGCAGAATTCCAGAATAACATTCAGTATTAGTAGATTAGTTGATCAGTAGTGGAGTAGAAAGTACAGATAACAGCTGCAAAGGTGAAGTGACATTTTTAAAAGCTATGATTGCTATTTGCAAAAGTCTGTTTATATACATGTTTAAGTAATAGTAACTGATCCTGTATTTTGTGCTTGTCCTATTGCAGACTCATTCAATAAGGCCAAACATTTGGAAGGAAAATACATCAAAACTGGAGGTGCAGTGACTGGCTCTCTCGCTCTCTCTCTGACATTTGGTTTACGCAGGTAGGAAAAACTCAATGTCCATTCTTAAACCTGACATCAAAATGATTTTATTTTGTCCATGTTCAGGCAGACAACCAGACAAACCTTTTCCCTGCTGTCTCTCCTGTGCTGGTAAAAAACCATTTGCCCACCCAGGTGCATTCTGGTCTACCTGTGTCTAGTGCTTCCCTAAATAACCTTGGTGCCCCCTAGTGACGCTAAATAACAACAATAATATAAACTATACATCTCAAGGTTCCATTTTGGGCAGAATAATGCCCTGACATTTGGACAACAACCACATTAAAAGCACATGTACACACATCCCGTGGATCAGGCTGGAAACGGCCAGGATGCAGTGATGTCACGTTCATTTGGGATCTCCTAGTGGCAGCAGTGGTGACACCCATGTGACACATTTACAGGAAATTACTTTTAAGTGTGTCTCTTTGTGTCTGATTAAAATCTGTGTCTCTGGCCCTCCCTGTTATGTTTGTGATTAAAGAGGAGCCAAATGCAGCATAGTGCTAATCCAACAAAAGGAGAGCTTTATTTTAAAAGGTCAAAAACACCAAGTCAGGACTCGACTACATAAGAGGCTGGGAGCAAAACCTCAGAATGAATTCCAAAGGAAAAACCCAAAGTACACAATGAAACCAAGGAAAAACACTAACCAAACCAAAATAAATCCAAAGAGAGGAACAGGAGGACGAACTGACAGGGAGGACATGACGGCAGGCAAACACAAGACACAGGTACAAAGAACAATGATCCAAAGAGGACAAAGGGAGCACAGGACTTAAGAAGAGGAGGGAAACCGAGATACAGGTGGAAAAAATTAGGGAGGAGCAGGTAATCACAGAGGCGGGAAACAGAAGGAAGGTAAGGAAGAGACACATACAAAAGAGGTCAGGGCAGGAAGGATAGTAATACAATCAGGAAATAAGAATAACAAAAGGCAGGCAAGAAAAACCACAAACAGAGAACAGAAGTGACATCCACAACAGTCCCAGGTTAAAAGCTGTGATGAAGCACTAATATTGTCCCAAACACAGCAGAACTTCATGGAATTTAATGGCATTTATTTGTCAAGGACAGCAGACTGTCTCTTATCACTATTATGCAATTTGCCCATTGTGGGACTAATAAAGGTTTCTTAATATTAATAACCACTGATATGAAAAATATGTTGATGCTGTACATAAAGGCCTCCAATGAAAAATATGATGGTATGTGAAGCAGCTTTGAAGGAGTCAGATTCTCTTAAATTAAGCCCTTTTTGTCAGCACAACAATGTCATTATCATCTTTTTCTAACCTGATAGCAAACAGTTGTTTATTTACACAGCCAGCTGTTTTGGAACATCATTCATTTGGAGCTGTGTCTCTGTCCACCTGGTGAACGTAAGCCCAATATTCACTCTCCTTTGGCTCTATGTTTTTTTTTTGGTTTCTACATCTGCCTCTCTAGCTGCCAAATGTTCCATATGTTCACCCGGCAGTTGCCAATGCTGTCTGTCAGCTCCTGCTGTTTGCTGCTGAGTAGGTAAAGGAGGGAGTTTAGAGCCAAGTCTCTGAAAGCAGCCGCCTCCTGTGGTTCAACATAACACGGTGAAATCAGCAAGAGTAAATCAAAACTGTAAAGTCGTACACTGTTATTTTAAAAAATGTCTACCACAGCTGCTTGATGTGCGCGACCATTAGGTAAAAAATAAACTTAGCCTGTCAAACTCTGAAAATTGTTTCATGATGTTCAATCAGATAACTGATCCGCACATAAATAGTAGTGTTTTAATGGTACACTCCTATATAAACAGAACAAAACAGATGATATACATTTACAGCCAGGTACTGTGACAGTATTGTTACATCACTTTATACATTTATTCATTCATTCATTCATTCATTCATTCATATTATTACAAGATTTACAGAAATCATGAATCACGAGGGATGGTGTAGTCAGCCATGTTGGGAAGACCAGAAAGCACACAGCAGCTCAGACCGCTCCGGCCGACGTCCATGTCACAGGCCTGAGACCACTCATTCGTCTCACTGTCATAGTACTCAACATTAGAGGTGGTGTTGAAGCCATTGAAGCCCCCGACAACAAAGAGCCGGTCCTCAACTACTTCGATGCCAAAGTTGTGGCGGGGGGTCATCATGGAGGACACGTTGCGCCAGGTGTTGGTTTGAGGGTTGTAGACCTCAGCAGTCTGCAGATAGCCTGTTACATTGAGGCCACCAACCTTTGGAGTCAAAGATGAGAAGATGCATCACTTATCAATTCAATTGTCACATAAAAACTAGCTGCTTTAAAGCGCTGATGAAAGCTGGTCACACATTTCTTTCATGCACTTACTGCATAAACATGGTTGTTGTATGCAATGACTCCTACTCCACTGCGCCGGCTGCTCATGGGAGAGATCCGGGTCCACTGGTTGGTCTCTGGGTTGTAGCACTCTGCTGTTTGCAGGAACTCATTCCCGTCATATCCACCACATATGTAGATCTGAATACAAAAAGGGGGGGTGGACAATAAGAAATTGTCTTTTTTGTTGGCTCAAACTGGCAGCAGTGTTTTGTAAACAGATCTTTCTGTTCTCTGGTATGTTCCATTGTGTTCCACCCACCCTGCCGTTGAGTGCTGTGCAGCTGGCGTTGCTCCTCTGCTCATGCATGGGTGCAGTTTGAAGCCACTGGTTGGTTTCTGGCTGGTAGAACTCAGCACTGCTGAGATGTGTGTGCCTATCATAGCCTCCCATGGCGTAGATGCACCCGTTCAACACAGTCACGCTCACATCACCGCGGCGATAGTGCATCGGTGCCACCTCTTGCCACGTCCGTGTGCTCAGGTCAAACCTGCGCACACTATTGGTGGCTTTGAACACCTGGTCAAAGCCACCAACACAGTAGACATACCCACCGAGGTAGGCTGCACCATGACAGGCACGAGGAGGCTCAGAAAGGTTTGTTATGTTCATCCAGTGATTTGCACGGACGTCAAATGCCTCGATTACATTAGTTAGATCCAAGCTGCTGTTCAACCCTCCAATGGCCAATAGGATGGCAGAAGGCAGACGAGGCCGACCGAGGATTCTGTCTTTGCATTCGATGACCTCAGAGGCCATGGCCTGGCACCTCAAGTTGTCCGTCACCAGCTTATTGGACAGCACATGACTCTGTATGTACTCTGTAGGCATCATGCTCAGCCTGACCTACAACAATACAGAGAAGAAAGAGGATATAACTTAACAGTCTGTGTCAGAATAAATAAAAATACATAAACAACCATGGTTCCTAATAAAGAACATCACAATAAATACAACAAGTAAAACAATAAAATAATGGTCAGTTATTTGAAATGCTATTAGCAACCTGAACAAAGGAGGTCTTCATTCTCTTTGTTCTACATCGTGGCAGTCAGTCAGATGGACTGAGCCCTCTTTGAAGTCTTATCTTTAATATATTTTTTTAATTCCTCTCATTACTCTCCTCCTTTCATCTGTCATCATTATCAGCTTATTGATTGTCTGAGTTGCATTAACCTGCACACAAAGCTTATGCAAACAGCCAGCATTACATGTATATGCTCCTTATTAGTTTATGTACTTGTACTAATAATAATAAATGATTATAAATGCTTGTGCCAGCGCCCAGCTTTAACAGGAGGTTTAGTAACTTTTGGTTGGTTGTCTTATATTTTCATTTCTTGCTCTTTCATGGGTAGGTTGTAGGGGTGGGACGGTTAAGAAAAAAATTCCAAACCTTTCGGTACATGTGTTTCGGTTCGGGGCGCGTGTTCTGTTTGGTTCTGGACATGCGCATCAAGTAATGCAGGGAGGTGTTTTTACTAGGGATGTCCCGATCAGGTTTTTTGGCCCTCGAGTCCAAGTCTGAGTCATTTGATTTTGAGTATCTGATCCTCAATGCACTCACAGCCGGTCAGTCTCTCTGTAGCTTCACGCAGCAGGTTCAGCTGCAGGCAGAGCAGAGAGACCCACAGCACTCTGGGTCTGACCGTGTGCAAAGCTGGGAAGGTCCCATGCTCACAGAGCGGGATGTAAATAGCATATTTCAATAGCAAAAATAAAATAAACACGGACATCAGTAACTTTAGCTTAACCTAGCGTAGTCATAGAGTTCAGTCTATCCTACTAGCATGTAATGAGCAATGGTGCATGCGTCTATGAGGGGCCGTACAAGACATAATGCAGTCTGACACTCTCACACACACATATTCTCACTCTCACACACATATATTCTCCCTCTCACACACACATATTCTCACTCTCACACACATATATTCTCACTCTCACTCACATATATTCTTCTCTCACATGCATATATTCTTCTCTCACATGCATATATTCTTCTCTCACTCACATATATTCTCATCTCACATACATATATGTTCTCACTCTCACTCACATATATTCTTCTCTCATGCACATATATTCTTCTCTCACGCACATATATTCTTCTCTCATGCTCTCACGCACATATATTCTTCTCTCACTCACATATATTCTTCTCTCACGCACATATATTCTTCTCTCACACACATTTATTCTTCTCTCACACATGTATTCTTCTCTCACACACATATATTCTTCTCTCACACACATATAGTCTTCTCTCAAAACAGGAAGTCCCTCCCTAAGCAGGAAGTCATTCACAAACCAGGAAGTATAAAAAACAGTATGCTTAGGGTGTCCTTTCATGCTATCAGCAGAAACTCAAAATATCATCCTGCTTTGTTTCCAAGTGGACTTTTTTATTATTGGAGTAAGTAGCAATGAAAATGACATTATATATTTTGTTAATAATGTCTTAGAATGTATTGAACAAATACAAATTGCATCTACAGAGCCTTTTGTTCAGGAAAGACTGCACAGGGATCTCCATGATCACACTCAGACCTTATCTGGATTTTTGTCCATATCAAGATTTGTTGAAGATGTAAGAAACAGAGAAGTAGTCAATACATTACAATTCTTGCATAGATGTCTTCATTTTTTGCTGACTACTTATGAAACCAGACAAAGAACCAGGTTGGAGAACAGCTATGAATTATTGCCACCATCTATCAGGACTGGATATCAAGGCAGACCTCAATACAGTATTTCGGCTGAGCAAATCTCCCATTTAATGTCCCTTGGAATGAACTGGCAAAACATTGCAACATGCGTAGGGGTAAGCAGCCGGACTCTCTACAGACATAGACAGCTGCTTGGCATTCCACCAATGTCATATACAACGCTGTCAAATGAAAACCTGAACAGAGTAGTTGGTGAAATTCTTCAGCATACCACAAATGCAGGTGAACGATATGTGCATGGGAGCTTGAGGTCACGTGGGATACATATTCAAAGGTGGCGGGTCCGCCAAAGTCTGCAGGAAATTGACCCCATTGGACGGTCCTTCAGAAGGCGACATGCAATACGTCGACGGATTTACAGTGTTTCATCTCCCAATCAATTATGGTGAGCAAATTCATAAAAGAATAAATTTGAATTAACATAACATGTATTCACTATTTTAAACCTGCAGCTAATTATCATGTAGTAGTAGTTGTAGTATAATGTAGTGTTTGGCATTGTATTACAAGTATTCATAGTTTACACCGATTTCAACTTCTCTTGTAGGCACATAGATGGCAACCACAAACTTGTCAGATGGAGGATGGTGTTGCAATATTTACTTACTTTTAACCTCAGTAAATTCAGTTTGGTCCAATACTGTCTGAAACTACACAACAAACTACAGCTAGAGAGATATGATGGCACCTAATTATGGAAACCAAAGAACAGAAGAATGTAAAGTACAAACTTAACCGGTACTAACATTTTGAAGTGCAGGCCTGTCCACTTTAAACTATGCCAAAGCCATGGGTGTTACCCAATGCAAAGTCCATATTTTCCTGAAAGTCATCATAGGAAGTGTGCAGTGGCAACTTCAAACAGTTGATGCAGGTATTTGCAATGGGAAGTTTAGAGGGGTTTCCTCCATCATGCTCTTGGTGAAGAAATTCAATTGAAGGCTGCGGAGAGAAGCCAATTGGTGAAACAGCACTGGCTCCAGTGGCAAAGGCAAGAATTGTCTCCAGCTTCTGTGTTCCTTCTTGATCTGGACAAAAAAGTATTACATCAGAAAATACAACAAAACAATGACAATATGGTGAATTATTACCAAGTGAAAAAACAGCTCTAGCAGCACTTAAGTCACCTAACCTTCTGCATCTGCAAGGTAGTCTCTCCAAAAAGGAACGACCATTTCTTCAGCTTGCCTTCTATTGCTGCCAACAGGAGATAGACGTATGGTAAAAAGGCTGTCAATGAGGTCAGCTGTGAGGGTTGTGGGAGACCAACATAGAAGGGGCCGAAAGCTCTCCGGGTGGGTTTGAATTTTGTCCAGCACCCCAAGGCTTCCCAGTCCATCCCGAAATCTGTAAAATATAATCACTAGTAACTGCATTGTCAAGTTTCCCAGCAAAAACAGCAGTTGTCAACTAGCTTCCTCATTCTTCTCTCCCTCACTCCTCAAAGAAGGTCAGCAACAAAACCTCCCTAAATTGCAGTCATACAGTTAAAGGTTAATTAGAAAGGGTTTCACAAAAAAAGATAAAAATGTACCTCTCAAAAGGACCACGGACTCTGTGTATCACTTGAAACATTAGGATGTCTTCTGCAAGCAGATATTTGTCTTCCAAACTCCGCAACTGTCTCAAGCAGCCCGCATTGGCCAAATACTCCTCAAGTGGTGCTGTTGTTGCTAGGAGGTCTTCAAAAGTTTCACACTCCATGACCTTTCAAGACACACATGCATACAAAAAATTGTTGTATAAAATAGGCACACATATTATACAGCACAACATAAACTAAAAGTGAGATACCCTTTTAATTTTTTCATGCAGGTCACTATCAGCAACATCTTCCAAAACTGGTTTAGCCATTTCCGGGCCCTCAACAAGGCAAGAGAAGAGAGTTGGGGAAAGAAAAAGTGCAGGAGGACCGCCGTGAACAAGGCTTACAGCAATGGCCCTGCCTGCAACTAAGTACCTGTCCTCCCTCATGGCTAGAGAAAAGAAATTACACATAAGTAATAGTGTATTCAAGCATTCAATGACAAAAACCTATTTCATAGTACCAAAATGTAAGCACAAATTGTGGTTATTATGTGAATCTCATCAATGATATGCTACAATCTATACATACCGTTACTGTCAAAAGCCAAGTTCATTTTCCCTTCTTCTCCCTCAAACATTTGAGACTTGGACAAAGCATTCATTAGAAGTCTTAGAAATTCTCTCCTTGGTCCACCTAAGTCCACAGCCTCTTCTGCTACTCCCATGTCATGAGAAAATCTGACAGAAATGGTGTGACATGGATTGTATGTCCCTCGTTTAAAACCTCTAATAGCTCCATCCAGCACTGATGACCGGTTAATGTTAAACTTGCATTTCTTCTGATGGTTAATTTGAGTTGCAAGGTCTTGCAAAATATCTCTCACTGGCACAGAACATCCTGTGGTCCTTCTGAAATAAACAAGAATAAATACATAGAGTTTGTTATTTGAGGTGCTTGCAGTCTTTTTAATACAGTGTGACAGTATCACTCAGCTGCCTCTGCACACAATAGGTTCAAATAATACAAGAGGGGGTACATTTAATGGGGCCCTGACACAGTAAGATAAACAGTCAATAATGGAGTATATATTTTTCAATGAATAAATTAAATTCATACAAATTAAAAATCTATTTTGTAATCATATATTCATAGCTCATTCAATTCAGAATTCTGACTTTAAATTCTGACAATTTAGACAATTTCTTTCCCCAAAATCCTTAATCTAAACTCAGATTTCTGATTTTTGAGATTTATCCTGCTCCTGCAAAGTCTGAGGGAGAAATCCAATAAATATGCTGTTTAAAGTTCAACAAATGAGGCACATAAATAGGACTCCTGCTCTACTGAATCACCTCCATCTCTACCACTTCTTCAGCCTGTCTCCTCTGACTGGATGCAGAAAAGAGGAGATAACTGATTTGTGGATTCCTGGCGTTGAAGAAAGGATTGATACACTAGGGAATTCTGATTATCAGAGGCAGCACCATGGAGGTGGTCACGCTGCAGAGGGCTTCTCTCTTCAGCGTCATGGTAAAGATGATATGAAATATGATTGATGACAGCTGGAGCAACAACAGTGAGAGGTAGAGTCCTATGGTGCATCTGGCTCGGTGGTTGCTGGACTTCAACATTGTGTTCACGCTGAGTGCAGCCCGATACACACACACATAGCAGTAGCAGATGGCCAGCATGCAAAGACACATTATTACAGACAGGGGTCCAAACAGCAGCAGGTCCTCCTTTGTGGCGAGTGGGAGGCGGCCTCACACACGAGACCACTGGTTGCAGCCAAGTCACACTGATGCTCATGTAGATGTTGTGAGCGTGGACCAATCTGAGGTAGTGAATGTGTAACGGGTACCGTAGCAACGGCACCGGGCTGCCAGATAAACTCCTGAAATTCAGGAAAGAAATGATGAGGCAGGGCGACAGCGTGTCAGTTCACAGTGCGTTCTCTGCAGTCATTTATTTGGACATTTCCTTCAGAAAATACTTATAACAATAACTCTTATTGTTCAGACTCATTATGTCCAATGTATGTGCAATATTGAATGTCCGTTCAACATGAATCAATCATAAATCAACATCAATACATTTCAGTCCATCTCAAAATAAAATACATTTCCAAAAATGTCTTTTCTTACTCTTTATACTCAAAATGTATGGACTATTGTAATATTATGCTATTCAAAATGTTTTTACAACTTCTACTAACAGTCTTTAATATAAACTGTCCTTCGATGAGCATAACTCATTCACTGTCATCACCATACTGCAGACCCATCAAACCAAGGTTAACAACTCTTTACTTAACTCTGTCTTACTCATATTCAATCCTAAACATTTTATTCACAACTCATTTGGCGAAACAACTCATAACCAAGTGGGAGCAAACTTATACGGAGCTCACTTGCACACACTGCGCGGAGGGATATGTGTGTGCCAAGCTAACAAAGTATCTCAGGCTCAGCCTGCTCGTCACGGAGCACAGCAACTAATTAAACCCATGTTTCTACAGAGCTATTTGGCCAACATAACTCACTCAAATCTTAAACACATTTTCACATCGTGTTATCCTTATTCTGTGTCATTTTACACATCACTAACCTGAAATTCAGGAAAGAAATGATGAGGCAGGACGACAGCGCGTCAGTTCACAGTGCGCCCTCTGCAGTAATGAGGAAAATCCACCTGTAGCGCAGAGAAACCCAGCCCTCGACGCTGCCCCCTGCTGTTCTGGAGTGGTTATTACAGACCCATTTTTTTTAAAGGAAAAGCCTTACAAAACACACACTTTACGTTTCTCAAGTATATACCTATTCCAAAAACAAACAATACATTACAAACGTGTTATTCCCAAAACACAAATGTGACACTTTTGTGGCCGTCACAAATGCCATGGCAGATAAAATCACAGTCATTTACTTTTTGTAGGACCGTGTAAGGGCCAGTGTAACAAGCCTGCAGAACTGACCCTGGATACATGCTTGTACATAAAGTCTGCACTATATGCTTGAAAGGGAGTGGAAGGAAGTAGAACTGATCTGACTCCAGCCGTCTCCATCATTCATAGAACATAACCTGTAGCTGCTTCCGTCATACTGTAAGCACATACATAACAACAGCACAGGATGAATCTATGCATAGAAACAGAGAATCACACAATATACTATAATCATCCATAATTTAATATAACTGATTATTAGTATTAACCCTTTGACTCCACATACAGACACACAGACTCTTCCTGGTGCTTCTCACCATCAGGACTTTAAAGTTGCCATAACCTCTCAGACTGTTAGACTTCTCTCTCAGAGTGAAGAGTTTCTGGATGGTACCAGGTAAGAAGTTATTATATGCTTTAAACAGGATCTGTGCTGTGCAGAATGTAGCAAGAAGGACCTAATACTGACCCCTGGTGGACAGCACAAGCAATGCTAAGACACCTAGAAAGCAAACTGCCATCTGCACATATTGTACTCTATCAGTTAAATCACTTTGACCCAGTTCCAGGCAGATTTCTTTATTGTGCAGCTCATTTGAGATTTCTTCTGCTGCATCAGTTGTTGCCATTGAGGTTGATCTTTTCAGTCTAAATCCATGTTGGCTTTCATTTAATAACTGATGTTCTTCAATAAATGTTTCTAAGCGATCATTAAACAGTGTTTCAAGGACTTTAGAGAAGTGAGGCAGCAGTGAGGCTGGTCTGTAGTGTGTGAAGTTGTTAGGAATAAAACCCAAAATATCAGCTGTTCATCACTCAAGTGCTTTTATTCCTGCAGGAAGGAGCAGGTCCTGTTTTTATCTGATGTCTTGATGTGTGGCTCACCTGAACATCTGATAAGAGACTAAAACTATCAGGAGGACGCTGCCAAACCACCACAGACAGTCAGTCCTGCAACAACAAGTGTTTGTCCTCACAAGTGTGTGAACTGCAGGAGAAGCACGCTCGTGATAAGCACTGCAAAACATGCCCCATGATCTGCATGAGCCTCTGACTTCTGTGACCGGGCCAGTGGTTTGCACTTTTGTCCACTAGGTGGAGCCACATGCTCAGACAGGCTCAGGTCTGCCTCCTTTCCCATCCACACAGCATGCTTTAAAAACATATGTATGTGTATAAATATGTATGAGTAGTAGTTTATAACACAACATGTGTGGGTGTGTGATGACACAGTTTTCAGTCTGGTTAGTAAAAAGTCATTAATAAGTCCAATTAGTCCAAACCCTCATCTCTCCTGTTCTCCAGCCTTCCTCACCACCACACACACACCAGTGTTAATTTTGGCAGCAATTTCTGATTTAGTTTTTATTTTAGTCTTGTGACTAAAATGTCATTTGATTTTAGTCACGTTTTAGTCATCAACATTTTTTAACTTTTAGTCTAGTTTTAGTCGACTAAATATCAAAGAATTTTAGTCGACTAAATCTGCCGTGGATTTAACTAAAATTTTAACTAAAATTCTGATATATATTTTTTCATGAAATAATTAAGGTTTGAAGTGCAATAAAAACAGGCACAGCTTTAACTTTGTTATTTGAAACAAACACCTCTTTATTTAATTGCTATTACCTTTTCACAAGGAACCAGTGAACAGTGAGCTGCTCTCCCTGAATACACTGTTCAGTCATGACCTTCTTCATGAATACTCCATAACTACAGCAAAACACTTAGAACTTAACAACTTAGAAACAGTCACATGCTGTAAAACCATCAGCAGCGGTGTCTTCATTTATAGATTTTGTCATGTGTATCTTTGAACGGAAGTTAAGATGACTCGTCTGCAAATGTCGCTTCAGGTTTGTTGTGTTTTTACCGCTGATAGTCGCTCCACACGGTTTGCAAACCGTCTTGTTTGTCTTGACATCAAACGTGTCCGTGTGTCTGTTCTTCTCCTGTGTTGTGTTACCATGCATGAGTACGCCTTCTTCCAGCATCGCGGGGTAACGTCCTCACACAGAGAGATCACTTCTGATTGGCTCTCTGCCGCCGTCTCCTGATTCGTCCCTCCCTTCCACAAACAAAATTTGCTCTGATTGGATCTCGTCTCCATCAATAATTTCATCTCGTTTTTATTCGTTGACGAAAGTGTCAATACATTTCGTCTTCGTTTTTGGCACCGTGCGTTAGTTTTTATTTAGTTATCGTCTCATTTTTATCAGCAAAAAAAGGTCGTTAACGAAAACTATGACGAAAATGATTCGTCAACAAAACACTGACACACACACAACAAACTGTGGTGACAGGATGATACCAGATATCATGGCACTATTCTTCATAAGAATTCTTTTCTTTTCTATTAGCAGTGATCAGTCTCATCTGAAGCTGTGGTTACAAACCACAGCACTCAGCAGTCTTATCTGAGGGCAGCAGGGGCTGATGGGAGTTTTGAGCAGCTCGTCCTCGTTTGGCCTCAGCTGCATCAGAGCGTCACTTCTCTGTGAGTTCACCAGAGGAAACATGCTTCTCCTGCCGGCTGCTGCTCTCTGCTGGCTGTGTTCAGGTGAGTGTTTCCAGCCAATCAGGCGCCGACGAGCCGCACCTGTAACAAACACTGACCTCCACCTGTCTCTGCAGCGCTGGTTTCCATGGCAGCAGATCTGACCCAGGACGATGCCTCGCTGACCAGGAGAGTCGGTGGACATGTGTCCTTCAGCTGTGGAGGGCTTCAACAGTGTAGTGACAGCTTTGTATTCTGGTACCAGAAGAAAGACCAGGACACATTCAGACTGATTCTCTATATTGATAATGATAATGGTGACATCTATGGAGGTTACAGTCATCCTCAGAAAGATGATTTCTCAGCTGTACAAACACAGAAGGGCTGGAGCTGGAGCTCAAGGCAGTTAAAGAGGATCATTCAGCCACCTACTGCTCCTGTTGGTGGAGTGGAAGGTCCCACAGTGAGAGATTATGGGAGCAGCCTGAACAAAAACCAGCAGAGAACAGAAAACCACATCAGCTTCATGTTTCACCTCCATCTCAGACTCAAACACTCAAAGAGCTCTGAAGCATCGAAAGCTGCACAAATGCATGTTTGATCCCAACAAAGGAAGGAATGAGTCCATGTGACCAGAGGGGGCGCTGACTGGGAGTCTTCCAGTCGGAGCTTCACATGTTAACAGAGGACGTTTAGAACCAGCAGGAAAAAGCTATGATGAGGACGCTGTGGTGCTTTTTACAAACATGGAGATTTTCAGTGTCTCTGTTTTACACAGACGTTCCTGCAACATGGAATTCTGACAGAATCCTGCCTCCTGATTGGATGCTTCACTCAGCAGGTTGTTGTATGAGCCTTTTTCACTGTGTGAGGATCTTTGGTCCTGGAACTAAACTGATAGTAACAGGTAAGAACTAACATTTGTTTTTACTGTTGGAATGTTGAAGCTGTTTAAAGTCACTTTCTTCATGGACTGTTTCTACTGAATCAAAATTATACAATATATAAAATACATATTTTGGTTTTAAAGTAAATGATGGTAAATAGACATCAATATGTAATAATTATAATATATAATAACTCATCATAATGTGTTAAATGTGATGTGGTAAATATTTTATCTAGCATGTCCATCAATAATATTTCATGAACAGAAATGTATAATATTTGACATATCCACACATACTGCCCGTGTCTGTTAAATCAATATTTTTGTTATCATGACTATTATAGTAAAATATTGAGACATAACTTCAAATATGTAATATGAGGACTTGAATCATATTTCATACATAAATCTGACCAATTAAAACAGATTAAAACAGAAGTGATTAAATAACATGAATTATATGTGACAGATTCATTATAAAGCAGTTTGGTTATTTGTTACATGTGTGTAAACTTTATATATAACCTCATATTATAACAGTGGATTTTTCATAATAACCAGTTGTAGGTCAGCTACAGTTTATAGTTAAATGTCAGAAGCTCTGTCATAAATTGATGTTTTATTTGCTTTTAGCTTCCTTAAAGTTCAGAATGTTTTATGTGCTTGTTCTTATATTTAGTCATCAGATGCGTCATGTGACATGTCCTCCAACATTCCAAGACGTGCATGTTAGGTTCATTGTCTTTGTCTTTCTGTGGCAGCCCTGTGATAGACTGGCCACCCATCAAGGCCTGTCTCCCACTGACAACTACTATAGACTCCAGCCAGAGGTGAGAAACCATTTTGAAACCAAACATGTGGCAAATGTTTTAGTCAAAATAACGATTTAACTGTTCACATCAGAACCCGTACAGGTGAGAAGCCTTTATCTAGCACAATATGAGGGAACTGTTTCAGTTATTTTTAAAATTGAATGCTATTTGTCACATGAAGGATGCATAGATAAGAAGCCATGTTTGCCAAAGAGGAAAATGTTCTGAAACATCTGTGTGGAAAAGTTCTCAAGTTTTGCTTGAGTCAATGATGTTATATCCAAATGTTTCTGAAACGGGTGAAAGGACAAAGAGACTAAACTGGACAGAGTAGCAAAGTTCATTCTGCACACAGCTGACAAGAGAAAAACACTCTACAAGCGATCTCAGGAACAGGTGCAGTTTTGTGAGGAGTGTGAAAAGCGATGTCTGCAACCTAAGATGAGGTGGGAGATTGCTATGCATAAACGGGGATCTGCTCGTGCAGTTGATGGCTGTATGCACAGTTTTTGAACAAAATGTACTAATGACGTATTCCCTTAAAGCTTAATGAATTATTTTCAGGGTGTCTTCTATGTAATAAATATAAAAAGTTACAATGCTATGCGTATCCATAACGTTTTAATTAGGGATGTCCCGATCAGGTTTTTTTGCCTCATTTTGAGTATCTGCCCATACCGAGTGTGTGTGTGTGTGTCCAGAGTGCCACGCTAGGAGATTGCACACACGCAGCAGCTCATCAAGGTCTCGAACCACGATCTCTCGAGCCAAAAGCAGCTGTCATACCCCTACACTACAGGACACAGAGCCACCCTGCACAGAAGGAATTCACTTTGAGAGTCCTAATAAATATATCCGAGTCCTGATCGGGAGGTAATGTCCGATTCCGATCGAGTCTGAAATCACGTAATCGGTCTCACACTGTGCTGAGGCTTGCTTCGGTCACGTGACTAGTGACGTTTGAACCACTTCAGTGACGTTTGAAGCAGTTGAGTGCTTCGAACGGCATACGAGTCATGTGATTGGTTCGGGTTGTGAATCGCTTGGTGGGATCGGGTGTGTTCAGGGATATGACTATATATCAATATATAGTAATAGATCAATCAGTTAGATAGTGAAATATATTAGCTACATTGATACATACATCGCAATTTGTCATTGTGTACATGTTAGTAGAAGAAAAGTTATTGATCACGTTTCTCTGGCATGTGTGTGTGTGGAGGACCTCTTGCTGATTCGCGTATCATAAGTTTTGAACCCGGAACCTCTCGCACCCAAACCGACAATGATTCCCCTACACCAGCATCCAGCTTTGTTCTCCGCCGCAAATGCTTTAATTGTGTTAAACATTTTAATCGGATTAATCATGATGATCACTTCAAATGTAACTTTGTATACAAATTTTGTGCAGTAAAAGTGAAAGTTTAATGTATTTTATTGTGTCAGCCTGAAACCATTCAACCATGTAGTGTAGTCAAACGAGACTGTGCGGCGATTCAAATCCCAAACAATCCATGAACCAATAACACGCACCACAGTTAATTTTATCCACCACTAGATGTCCCACTGGAGCACTGTGTCAATGAAGCCTCGAGTAATGAACCTTTTCTTGAATCGTGTGTCGAAGCTTCAACACAGAACACTGTGCAGTGACACAGCTCCCCATCAGCTTCAAGTAATGTTCTCACTCTGAGCAGCAGCCAGGTTCAAAGTCTTTAATGCAGCCATAAAATGGTGGAAACCTGTGCAGTAACATGTTATCATCCATCACTGATTAACAAGCAGAGATCCAATGCAGCTGTAGAGATTGAGTTATGATGCACAGATGGTGTTCAGGAATCATATGAACATTTCTAACAGCATTCTGAGGCCGTCTCTTAAAATGAAGTGTTTCCAGAAATCTGTCTTCATATTATATAAACTGAGAATACCTCATCTGCTCACTTCTTTCATCCACCCACAATCAATCTGCTCAGATTATTCATTTTCAGGATCTGGACCACTGTGCTGGCAGAACAACCAAAGCATTGATGTGTCTGATCGTATCAAATAATAATTTTCTGCAAATTTGTAAATCTGTTCTTTGCTTCTGTCACAGTCTCGCTGTGGGTTGTGATCTAACTACACAAAGTCCTCACACAGTTTATTCATAGTAACAGTCAGATAAGAACATCAAATGTTACATTTATAGCGAGTGTAAATGATGTTTGGAGCTGATGGATTTGTTTTCACTGAAACACACTTTATTAAGAAGGTGTGTTTCTCCTTCCTTACAGTCAGATCAAGGTCTGTAACTGTAACTGATAAGAACTCTGTGCTGGTTCAGTCTGTGAATGTTTGACCTGAGCTCTTTGTTCCAAAGGTCAGAACACTGTCATCATGTTTCCTTAAAGAAGCCTTGAGTGTGACGATGAATCCAGAGAGCTGAGCCTTTCTGTGCATCAACAGAGCGTTGAAAAGCTGCTGCTGTGAGTTCCATGTTTGTTCTTTCTCTGCTGTTTTCCTGCTGATGGACGTCACCTTCACTCCTCGGCTCATCCAGATTCTTTTCTCCATCAGGAGGTAACTAACAGCAGTTTATTTATGAGTGTTGTTGTGTTACTGTGACTTCAAGTGTTTGCTTGTTGTGCTTCATTTGGAACATTTACTGTATCTGTTCGTCTCGTGCCGATCATCTGATTGTTAGAGAGCTTTGTGTCATTCTAACAGACAGTGTGATTCAGCTAGTGAGAGGCGTTCACTGTCCTGTTGTGGAGGACTGCTGGCTGCTTCATACAGTCATTAAACATGTTCCAGATGTTTGAAAATGTTCACAGTCAGCATGAAACAGAGTCTGTCATCAAACTGCTCTTTGTAGAACAATGCAGCATCTGTTAACACTGTGTCTGCATCATGTGTTCAGTCAGACACTTTTGACTTTTTACATTCTCACTGTGTCACTCATTCATGTTAAACTGTAGATGGAGCTTTTACTGAGCAGCAGCCAGGTTCAAAGTCTTTAATGCAGCCATAAAATGGTGGAAACCTGTGCAGTAACATGTTATCATCCATCACTGATTAACAAGCAGAGATCCAATGCAGCTGTAGAGATTGAGTTATGATGCACAGATGGTGTTCAGGAATCATAAGAACACTTCTAACAGCATTATGAGGCCGTCTCTTAAAATGAAGTGTTTCCAGAAGTGATGAGCTGAAAACTCTCAGCTGTTTTTTAAAGCTTGGAGAAAGATGGAGGTCCTGCTTATAAACAGTCCAAAAGCACTTTTTGTGAATCCTACAAAAACATAGTTTTATAGATAAGTTACAATCCAATGTTTCAGTCATCATATGAAATCCTTAATGTAAAATGCTTCTTCACTGTTTATCATGACGTTATTTCTAGACTCTCTGTACTCTGACCCATGTTTACTTTGTCTCCATCTGCTGGTAGAATCCAGAGTGACAGTGGTATTCAGTGGCGTAAGTGTTGGGGGGAGTGTTGTGTTTGTATGAAGGTGTGTGCTAGCAGGTCCCAGGTGTCTTTTTAGTCATTTCATTTTAGTCTTTTAGTCTTTAAAAACGTGAGGTCAGTCCTGATCCGGTCCTTTTGGGATGATTAAACATTCCAGTCATTAAGTCACAGCATCTGCTCACGTAAACAGCTGCAGCCATTTGCTGAAATCATTTCAGTTATTTTTTGTACACACAGCACCCCATGTTGACAGGAAAACATTTCTGCAGATGAAAAAACAAAAAGTGAAATATGATTCAGATGGTTCTAACCTTCAGTCCAGCTGTGTCTGTGGACATGATGAGGAAAGACACACACCTGTCTGTATAAGACCTTACAGCTCACAGTGCATGTTAGAGCACATGTGACCCGCTGACAGTGAGTACAGTCTTCTCTCTGTACACCACACTCTCTGTTATGATTGTCTTCACACCTCAGTGCGAGTATTTGGGTTTTTACTGACCTGACCTTTGACCTCTCTGACCTCACAAAGAGGGCAGAGTCCAAAGGTCAGCACCAGTTCCTCTTGAACACACCATAAACCAGCTGATAGACTGATGATCTTTATTCTTTGATTGATCCCAAACTGGGAAATTTTTTAATCTGAGCCAACAGTCTGTTTAAACCTGTTCAGAGTTTCTAGGAAGTCATGTGACCACAGAGGCTCCTCCTATGATGAAGTATAAACACCCTGAACACTGACTGCTCTCTGCTTCGTCACAGAAACCAACAGCACAGGTAAGACTCACTCACTGTGAAGGAATAATGAGAAAATGCTTCCAACATGTTGAGTGCAGAGTTTTAATGTGGACATTAGCTGGATAGATCAATAGGAATCAATGGCTTTTATGTTATCATGTTCTATTATGAAGGTGACATCATAAGGTCACAGGTAAAGTATAAAAATGTTGACGTTTCTTTGATGGCCACTTTAGCTTCAAGATGGGAATGGTGGCCCTGTGGCCATCTCTCCCCAGATGAAAGCTCTGAGTGTTACAAGAATGTTTTTAGCATGGTCACTCTCTTCCGTGTAGTCTACTGTGCTTTATTTCATCTTTGAACAGCACATATATGCTCTGGTATGCAGAACTTATAAATAACCATGGTGGGCCGCCATGGACAGAAATGCCAGGGCCACATTTTAGTCCCAGGTCAGCCCTGATAAAGAGAATGTAGTTTGGTTGTAACAGGATCAACTCATTGTAAACTGGTGTTTAGAATTTCAATACATCACCCTTATCAATGTGCAGCTGTGAGGAGGTTGTAGCCTACTGAGATGTGAGTGGAGCTGGATGCTCACAAAGAGGAGAACCATGCTGCTTCTGCTCTGCTCCATCCTGTGCTGATCTGCAGTTCATTGATTGCTGAGCTCCATCTAGTGGACAGACAGTAGAAGTGAATCAGGAAATGTCTTTCAGACACTTGTTGGACCGGTTTCACCGTCACTGACGTGTTCAGACTGTGAGGCTGTGAGGAAGTGACGGCGTCCTCAGATCAGATTGTGTCAGACAGCAGGACTGAGGAGGACCAGGAGCAGCTTCTTCTCCACACAGGAAGCTGGAAAGTGTCTGTAAGTCCATCTGAACTGATCCAGCAGGTGAGAGTCCTTCCAGAGAAATCTCTCCATGTCTGATCACACTGTGCTGCATCACTGACTGATGGTACAGTACAGATGTTTCTGCTGCTGATTGGCTGCTTTCTCTTTGCTCTTTGATGACTTTTATAGCAGATGAACAGCTGTTTCAGAACAAGTTGTTACTTGTAGTGTTTTTCTGTTCGAGTCACAGCAGACTGTAGAACACAGCTCTCAGGTCACATGATCAGTGAGAAATGCAGGGAGTGTCAGAACCGGTCTGACAGCTTTCTGAGTTTTTGTGTTCACTGAGCTGTGTGGAGTTACTGTAATTCAATTCATGTCAGACAGACAAACAACAAGCGTCTCTGTTGATCGTTCTCTCTGTAAAGTTCAGCAGCTTCATTTGCTCTGAAACTCAGATCGACTCGTTCAAAGCTTCAAGCGGAGAAAAGGTCGCTTTATTCTGACTTTATCAGATTAGTCTGTTTCAGGTTTAACACGCCTGTGCTGCGTTTTATTTTTCATGAATTCATATCGATGATTGAAACTCATCAGAAGAAACATTTTCTCTTCAAGGGTTCATAAATATGTGAATCTAATATTTGCCATGAGGAGAAGTGTGTCAGTCCTCAGAGCTCAGACAGTAGCTGCTCATGTGTTTGTCCTTTCTATAGAAAACAGTCCACAGACTGTTACAGAGGAAGGTCTCAGTGCTTCACTCAGTCTGTTCACACTGTGACAGAAACACACATGAACACATGTTCATTTATTCACATGTTCACACATGGAGAGAAGTGACAGAATTCTGAAGCAAACACTGAATGTGTGTGTGCACTGTTCCACTTACAGCATGTGACATCAATAATAACAGCATCAGAGATGTTGGTGTGTTTACAGACTCACCAAAATAAAAGCCTGAGAACCAAACCTGGTCTGAGGCTCTGATGCTAAGCTAACAGCATGATTAGCCTGTTAGCATCTACATGAAGGATCAATAACAACATGCTGACTGTGTGTTTCTGTGTCATGTTGCTGTGTTTGTGTGAAGGTGTGAGCTCTGCTATGAGTCAGTGTGAGGACAGAGAGGAGGGAGTCCCTCCCTCTAAAAGCCCTCTGTGTGGGGACCATGAGAGCCGGACCAAAGCTCAGAGGTAAGAGGACCGTCTCTGACTGTCCATGACTCTTCTCCATGTCAGAGCTCACACTCACATTATTCACACATCTGTGTGTGTTCAAGAACAAAGCAGCAGCACACTGCACACTCTGCTGGACCTGGACCTGGACCTGGACCTGGACCTGGACCTGGACCTGGACCTGGACCTGCCAGCTGTGTGTCCATGAAGAGTGATCGGTCAAAGGGTCATCCCATGAATTTCAAAGATGTTGCTCCATCTGAGGGTCAAAGGTCAGAGTTAATGTCACAGCTGCAGTTTGTTTCCATCATTATTAAACATTTAAAGTGTAACATGATGTTCAGCATCATTTTTCCAGAAGAAGCTCAGAGTCAGTGTTTGTGATTCTATCAGGATCCAGGATGTGAGAGCAGACTCTGCTGGACCTGGACCCAGCTGTGTGTCCATGAAAAGTGATCGGTCGATGGGTGAGCCCTTTGATTTCAAAGCTGATCAGCCATCTGATGATCAAAGGTAAGAATCACTCTGGAAGTGTCTCCATGCTGTGATGAGCTCTGCTGGACTCTTGGGGTTGTATGTGTCTGTTTGCTCTGCAGGTGGTTGATGGTTTGGAGCATCTGTAGCACAGAGTAATGCATATTTACAGTGCTGCTTCAAAGTGTATGAATCATTTAAAATCTTCTATATGTCTGCATAAACATGACTTAAACATCTGCCTCACTGTACTAGAAAGGCAGCCCACTGAAACAAAGTATGGAAAGACATTTCAGTAATAAAACATTTAAATAAATGATAGATTCATACACTGTATGTAAATATTATTGTGCTGCCCCCTATAGTCAGCCAAAATTCTATGTTTGAGTTGAGATTGTCCTACGAGGCTTCCGTAGTAGCATAATGGTTCCAGAGCCAAGTGGAAAGTTTCTGCTGTGTTTTTTCATCCTGCTACATGTTTTTTAGTCGTCTGAGAATATCTGTCTGTAAGTATTATGTTTCATAAGCCCTTACCTTACGTCATGCGCTCATAGGAGGCACTTTAAGTTATTTAAGGTTAAGAAAACGGGTTAAAAGTGTGACGCTAATAGCGCTAGCGACCTTATGGGTTTTCAATGCAAATTAGCATTGTGCTAATCGCTAGCGGTTTATGCATTTTTCTGTTGTCTAGCTCAGCTATGTTTTGTCGGCCTGCAGAATTCAGCATTGATCGTGTTTCGGGTCATATTTATGCAGAAATATAGAAAGTTTGACCAACTTCCCAAAACGACTGTAGCTGTCAGCCTATATGTAGCTAGGAGCTAGTCTCCTCCTCCTCAGATTCCCAGGGTCCTGGTTTGGATTTTTGCACGTACCTCACACTGCTGATTATTCTGACTTGAACACAGCCTGTGCAGAACTTTAAGGTGGCTTCTGTTCTTCGGTGTTTTTGGTTGAATTTGGTCAAATTGTGATCAAATAAATTGTGTGATAACAGTTTTTCAGTCTCTTGTAGTGGCCATCATGGACACTGATCCAGCTCTGTGTCCATGAAAAGTGAACATTTCAAAAATGTTGATACCACTTTAAGTCCTGTTTCTGTAACTTAGCAGAGTTCTTCAATGATCATGTGGGTCTGCTTGGCTCTGTAAAAGACCCATAAGCAGATCTGTGTTTGTAGATGTATAATAGAAAGTATCAGTATGTATTTATGTTGTCATGTTATCATCTCATGGTGGTTTCTGAAGGCTTTAAGTAAAGGAAATAACAAAGGTCTGCAGTGTGAGGATATAGACTCTATATCATCACACTGCAACGTTGTCTGACTGCGATTCATTACAAACCCATCCTGCTGCACATCGTTTAATGTTAAAGAAAGAGAAACATGGTGAGTGGAAGATTTAACTGAACTCTTACAGCTGTGCTGGCAGCCATTAAAGCAGAATATGTGAAGAAGAACAAATTACAAACCTGCTGGATGCAGCTGAACAGTGTGGAGTCAGGATAGTTTTCATTTTTAATACACACATTTTGTGTATTAATTAATTTTCTTCACCAGTCCATTGACTGTTGCACTTTGTATTTATTTCAGTCTGAGGTTTCAGTTCCTTTAATCTGAAATAAAGGCCTTCAATGTATTTGCCTGGGACTACTTTTACTCATGGTAACAGAGCTAGCTGTGCCCCAGGTAAACATTTCCTGCATTGAAAACTGACAATAGATATTACTGAAACACATGAACATGTGGACATAGGGGAAGCTAATAAGACACAAGCTAGACATCAGCTCAGACCTTTGACTTGGAGGAAATGTGAACAGCTGGACCTCAGGGACTTTAATTGAACCCTGGTCTAAATCAATGTGAACATATGATGACAGTGGAAGTGGAATGGAACTCTTAAAGCTGTGCTTCAGTCATTAAAGCAGCAGCAACAGGTTCAACATGAGCTGGATGTGTGGAGTTGGGATAGTTTTCATTTTTCATACAACAATGCTTGTTTGTCACCAGTCTGTTGACTGTTGTGTATCTGTTTAAAGTGAAAACACATCAAAACACTTAGTGAAGTGATTGTGTTGTTAAATGCTGATGTTTCTGTCACAGACTGCAGCAACCCAGTGTTCAGACTCCTGCTCAGGACGCCATATTTATGGTGAGTACAAACAGCTTCTAACTACAACACAACAGTCCTGGTGCTCTACAGAGACCCAGAGCCTGACCCCTGAGCAAGCATTCACAGAGACAGAACTGTGGTAGTAATACTTATAACTACAGCAGCTGTGCATACACAACACTTCATATCTAATGTTGTAGATTCAAGTAATACATGTATGAACATAAGCTGTAATATCATGAAACACTAAACTGTTATTCTGCTCCTCAAAGTCTGAGAGTTTATACTCTGTTGTTCTGTTCCAGCTGCTGGAGGAGAACATTGTCAGGTTTGTGAAGGACGAGCTGAAGAAGATCCAGAAGCTCCTGAGTCCAGATTACCCAGAATGCTCAGAGAGTCAGAGGGAGGATGAGGAGGATGAAGAGCAGAGGAGCAGCAGAGAGTCATTAGTGCAGATCACAGTGCACTTCCTGAGGAGGATGAAGCAGGAGGAGCTGGCTGAGTGTCTGCAGAGCAGTAAGAGGATTTGAAGAGCTTTAACATGATGGAAAGAGGAAATGAAGTTTACATTTACACACTCTGCTGTTAATATGATGCAGACATCTGTGAATTCTTCTGACTGAAAACACAAACTGTTTGTCTACAACTGATGAACAGATTTCATGGAGACAGAAAATATTAATTTGACACATTTATTGTAGCGTTCACTTATTAATGACATTTATTGTTTGTTCAGGAACTCGTGCTGCAGAGTGTGGACGTAAACTCAAGTCTAACCTGAGGAAGAAGTTCCAGTGTGTGTTTGAGGGGATCGCTAAAGCAGGAGAGCCGACCCTTCTGAACCAGATCTACACAGAGCTCTACTTCACAGAGGGAGGGACTGCAGCGGTCAATGAGGAACATGAGGTCAGACAGATTGAAGCAGCATCCAGGAAAGCACACAGACCAGAAACAAGCATCAGACCAGAAGGCATCTTTAAAGGCTCACCTGGAAGACAGGAACCAATCAGAACAGTGATGACAAAGGGAGTGGCTGGCATCGGGAAAACAGTCCTAACACAGAAGTTCACTCTGGACTGGGCTGAAGACAAAGCCAACCAGGACATCCAGTTCACATTTCCATTCACTTTCAGAGAGCTGAATGTGCTGAGAGAGAGAAAGTTCAGCTTGGTGGAACTTGTTCATCACTTCTTCACTGAAACCAAAGAGGCAGGAATCTGCAGCTTTCAGCACCTCCAGGTGGTCTTCATCTTTGATGGTCTGGATGAGTGTCGACTTCCTCTGGACTTCCACAACAATGAGACCCTGACTGATGTCACAGAGTCCACCTCAGTGGATGTGCTGCTGACAAACCTCATCAGGGGGAAGCTGCTTCCCTCTGCTCGCCTCTGGATAACCACACGACCTGCAGCAGCCAATCAGATCCCTCCTGACTGTGTGGACGTGGTGACAGAGGTCAGAGGGTTCACCGACCCACAGAAGGAGGAGTACTTCAGGAAGAGGTTCAGAGAGGAGGAGCAGGCCAGCAGGATCATCTCCCACATCAAGACATCACGAAGCCTCCACATCATGTGCCACATCCCAGTCTTCTGCTGGATCACTGCTACAGTTCTGGAGGACATGTTGGAAACCAGAGAGGGAGGAGAGCTGCCCAAGACCCTGACTGAGATGTACATCCACTTCCTGGTGGTTCAGACCAAAGTGAAGATGATCAAGTATGATGGAGGAGCTGAAACAGATCCACAGTGGAGTCCAGAGAGCAGGAAGATGATCCAGTCTCTGGGAAAACTGGCTTTTGAACAGCTGCAGAAAGGAAACCTGATCTTCTATGAATCAGACCTGACAGAGTGTGGCATCGATATCAGAGCAGCCTCAGTGTACTCAGGAGTGTTCACACAGATCTTTAAAGAGGAGAGAGGCCTGTACCAGGACAAGGTGTTCTGCTTCATCCATCTGAGTGTTCAGGAGTTTCTGGCTGCTCTTCATGTCCATCTGACCTTCATCAGCTCTGCTGTCAACCTGCTGGAACAACAACAAACAACATCTGTGCAGTCTGAAGGCTTTAGAGACAAACCTAAACTAAAACACCTCCACCAGAGTGCTGTGGACAAGTCCTTACAGAGTCCAAGTGGGCACCTGGACTTGTTCCTCCGCTTCCTCCTGGGCCTTTCACTGGAGACCAATCAGACTCTTCTACAGGGCCTGCTGACACAGACAGGAAGTAGCTCACAGACCAATCAGGAAACAGTCCAGTACATCAAGGAGAAGATCAGTGAGAATGTGTCTGCAGAGAGAAGCATCAATCTGTTCCACTGTCTGAATGAACTGAATGATCGTTCTCTAGTGGAGGAGATCCAACAGGCCCTGAGATCAGGACGTCTCTCCACAGAAAAACTGTCTCCTGCTCAGTGGTCAGCTCTGGTCTTCATCTTACTGTCATCAGAAGAAGGTCTGGAGGTGTTTGACCTGAAGAAATACTCTGCTTCAGAGGAGGCTCTTCTGAGGCTGCTGCCAGTGGTCAAAGCCTCCAACAAAGTTCTGTAGGTGGATTTATGAACCATTTCAAACATGGTTGATTTTTATATGAACAACAAAACATTGACTTTGTGTTCAATCTTTTTTTTTCTCAGACTGAGCAGCTGTAACCTCTCAGAGAGAAGCTGTGAAGCTCTGTCCTCAGTCCTCAGCTCCCAGTCCTCTAGTCTGAGAGAGCTGGACCTGGATAATAATGACCTGCAGGATTCAGGAGTGAAGCAGCTGTCTCGTGGACTGGAGACTCCAGACTGCAGACTGAAGACTCTCAGGTCAGGATCCAGCTTTTTGATCATCAGTTAAATTCTGCTTCATGTTCATGTTGAAGATCTGTTGGATTTTCCTTCTTTCTTCTTGAGTTCATGACATGTTTTGTACCTCCAGTCTGTCAGGTTGTCTGATCACACAGGAGGGCTGTGCTTCTCTGGCCTCGGCTCTGACCTCCAACCCCTCCTATCTGTGAGAGCTGGACCTGAGCTACAATCATCCAGGAGACTCAGGAGTGAAGCTGCTGTCTGCTTTACTCAACAGTCCAGATTGTAGTCTGAAGACTCTCAGGTACACAGAGACCACAGAGCATGAGTCCTCCTCAGTCTGTCAGTTTAGCTCATATATCCACAGCTGTTGATGGATGGACTGAAACTGCAGAGAAGAAATAATCACTGATCCCTGATGTTCATCTTCCTCCATCATTAAGTGTCCATCATGTTAACTTCACTTTTCTTTATACACGTTCTTCATGTCAAAATACATACAGACTGATTTTCAGCTACACTTAGTGCAGATCAAATACAAAATGATGCCCTACTTATTAATGTCCTCAGCTGTAAGAACCACTGAATTATTTCCACAAACAAATGTTCCTGAAACAATCCATATGTGAAGCTTCAGAGGAGACAACAACACAATGGTAGAAGGAGGAGTTCCTTCAGTCAGAGACAGAGAGCAGGGAGACACTACAATATTATCACTGTAAAAACTACACACAGACATGAGTGAATGTATTTATTTGAAGTGTGTCAGAAACTCTTCCATCCATGACACATGTGAAACCAGGCTTGTGTTTGCATATAGAGTGAAAGGAACAAACAGTCAGAGACAGTGTGGCTTGTTTGCTGCTTTGGATAAATGCAGCAATGCTGAGATCAAAACCTACACTGTTGCTGCATGAAGAGGATTTTACAGTAAAGCACTGACAGAGCAGCAATATTTCACAGAATGGAGGACTATGAATAAACACAGAGCAGATCAGGAGAGACTCTTCTGGAGTCGACACAGATGAGTTTCAGTCTGTTTGTGTGTCTCTGACAAACTGAGGAACTCTGCTTCATGTTGATCAGCAGTTTGGACTCATGTTGGTTAGAAAATCATTCTGACTGTGTTTCTTCCTGCAGGGTGGAGCATGGTGGAGAGCAGAGGTTAAAACCTGGGCCGAGGAAGTGTAAGTTTGACTCAGTCTTTCCTCATGTTATTGTGCATGAGTCAGTGTTCTATCAGTCCATCAGAGCTGTTGTAGCGCAGCCTCTGCGGTTGGATTTCTTTGGTGTTTACTGGAGTTTATTACTCCCCAGCAGGAGTTTTAGGTTCCAGCTTTGTCATTGGTTTTCCTTTTTTCTCTTGTTAGGGAGCTTTAGTGTGTTGTAGTGTCTCTGTGTTTGTTTGGGCACTGCTCAGCTCTGAGTTCATGAACTGCAGCCTAACACTGAAACCAGCCTGTGTAGCTGCCGATCTGAGAGTGGGGATGAGTGGGGAGGTGCAGACATGCTGTGTGTGGGTTTCCCCTCAGCCTGGGACATAACAGAGACAACCAAAGCAGACAAAAGACAAAATCCAATAAGAGACCACAAAGGGTTGAAAAGGTCCAAACACAGGAAGAAACAGCTCCACAGTCCCAAAAGCAGGCAGGACTCAGACACAAAGAATCTCATCCAAAGGGTCAGACTGGACTGATGGACTGAAGAGTGGAGACACTGAGACACTGAGCTGTGAGCAGCATTATTAGGGTTAGGGTTAGGGCGAGAAACGCCACTGTTTAAGAAAACGAGTTACCACCAAAATAAGTTTCACACGGGGTCTCTGTTTAAAGTTTGTAATCAATTAGTAACAAAACACGTTATCCGCCATGTTTCCCTGCACCGCTTCTTCCCTTTTTTCCCAATCTGCTACAAACGCCCTGATTTTCAGCACAATGCAGCATTTCCATTCAACCAATCACAGGGCAGCTTTCCAACTGTCATGGCGGCGCCCTGTCAGTAGATAGAAAGTATGTCCAGTCGTCTTTTAAATGAGTGTTTTAGCTGTGTGACATGAATAACTTTGACAGTATCCATGAGGCAGTCCTCTTTTCTTCCATGGGAAAAAAGCGGAAGCCTTCCATACAGAATCCCGAAACTCAGCTGGAGGGAAAATACCGGCCACTTCCTGTTCACATACTAAAGAGAAAAACTTTTGTCATGCGGATCAACTGACAGCCGGCGAAATAATATTATTAGAAATACATATATAATACATAAAATGAGTTTTGTGATGAATGGATTTATAGCTTTTTGGGTGTTTAATAAATGTTTAAATCAAATATAGATTAGATTTTTTGATGTTTATTACAAACTCATGATGATATATTACAGTTTGAAACATAAACTAGAAGTTTCATATAAACCCTTTTTGGAAAGAAAACACTTTTTTCTGGATTTATAGTGTTTTGGAAGCAATCTCTTCGTTTGTTAGGCGGGACGGCCGAAACCAGTTAAACAAGCTTTTACTGACAGCTCTGAACAGACCACATTAACTTATCATTCATTTTAGTGCAGCCGCCACAACTTCCATTTCACAAACCATTTTTTAATCTTCAGTTATTATATTTCCTTTTATTTTGCTTTGTGCTTTGGTTTCATTCCGTAACACTGGACTTATTTTTATGAAGGTTTGAACTCTGACAGTGTTTGAACAGGAGAGAAAGGAGTATAAAGTGTGTAGTGAGGGGTTCACAGCCTTAAAGCATCTAGAATAACTGTAAAAAATAAAGCCCATCACTTCACGGATTTCACCTTTTGCGGGTTATTTTTGGAACGTAACCCCGCGATTAACGAGGGACCTCTGATGGA